>NC_090929.1:173569914-173832785 GCF_040938575.1 Ambystoma mexicanum
CATAGTTCTTCACCACAGCCATTCTAACGCTGTTTTATTAGTCTTTGAACCGCAGCCATTCTAACGTTGTTTTATTAGTCTTTCAGCCGGATCGGTCATATTTAAATGATACAAACTGCCCCTGGTCGTTTCTCATCTGTATGTTGATGGTGTTGAAATGTTTTTTACACACAGGGACATAATCGGGTTTGTCGTATTGAATGTTCATAATATTCTTGTTGTTCCCTTTAATCTCTACGGTTCTAAGTAGCGGGCGTAGCTATCCCCCACTCTTTCATATTCCACAATATCGCTGTAAAGCAGCAAACTGTAAAAATCCCTGTTAATGTTGGCACAGGTATTGTCCTACAGTTCTTTACTTCCAATGTTTTGCATGGTTCCCAATATGTTAGGCATTCTCCCCACTGTTGAAAACCTAATAAATGCATCTGGACCCTGTAAACAAATATTCCGCTGATGCGGGTCTAGGTGTAGCAGCATATCGCTGTACTCGGGTATGATTGATATGGCGTTGTGAATGACTCTGACAAGTTCCTGTATATTTGGATAATATCCCTCAGGAAAGCCACCCGTCCATTGAACTTTCAAATGTATGGGTTTGGCCAGCTTCACAGTAAAGTTGGATATTATGTTGCCTGGAAATGTCTCGGCTGAAGTGTTGCTGGGGAGCATAATATAAAACGGTACAGACTCCATGCCGTCCCCGTTACACACCCGTGGCCTCTAGGGATCCAGCGGACACCCAACTGTTGAGTTTGTCAAGCCACCCCAGCCATTTGACTAGATATTCAGGCCGATTCGTGGAATTAATGTGCGCTGAAAATCTCGGCGCAAGCATTGCGAAAGCGTGCGAATCGCAGCGCAAGTGTGAAAATTGCAGTGCAAGCGTGCGAAAGCCGCGCACATCGATTCATGGAAGTCCATGCGTGTGTAAATACTGGGATGTGCGCTAAGCGCACAGTGAAAGCGCACATAACGCCACACAGACAACAAAAGTAGGCGGAACACGGGGCGTAACACGCGGAATGGGGAACAACGCGTGAAAATGTGGGCGTTACGGGGGAAGTACAGGAGGCAAATGCGCGGAACGCCCACACGCGCACCTACAACACGTATTCATGGAATCGAACAGGGGAAACGCGTGCGCCAAAAAAGACGCGCTAATCTGGAAACACGTAAGCCAGCAGGAAGCAGGCGTACGCGGACCCGCGCAACATAAAAGTGCGCGCAAACAACAAACAAGCTCAGACGCTACGATTAATATACCATTCCTTGCAGCAGTGGTCCTGGGACACCGAAGGAGGAGGAAGATGGTCAGGGCCAGAATTTTTACACCCAGGACCAGCCTTTTTGGGATGCCTGATGACCAGTTGTATGGGAGGTGCAGGTTTCCACCTCACATAATACTCAACCTGGTGAGTGAGTGGGAGGATGACCTCACATCACCCACCCTCTTCTCCCAAGCACTGAGCCCCTTGGAAAAGGTGCTCAATGTACTGCACTTCTTGGCCACTGGTTCATTTCAACGGACAAATGCCATAGTGGGGGGGGGGGTGTCACAGGCCACACAGTCACGCTGCCTACACCAGGTGTTGGCCATCATGACTGCACTCCCATCAGTCCGCAGGCACATATACCTGCCCAGAACACCTGCAAAAAGGCAGGCTGCCGTCCAGGATTTTCACGGGGTGGCACACTTCCCCAAAGTGCTAGGTGCCATTGATTGCACCCATGTGGCTCTACGTCCTCCCAGGGCAACTGAGCACATCTATAGAAACCGCAAGCACTGGCATTCCATCAAGGTGCAGGTAGTATGTGATACCAAGGGAATCATCACCTCAGTATATGCCAGCTATCCAGGGTCCACCCATGACAGTTTCATTTACAGAATGTCAACCCTAAACCGGGACCTAGAAGCTGGGCGGCATGGTGACACATGGCTGCTTGGTGATTATAAATGCCTCTGCACATGCATGCATGTCAGATACTGAGTAATGTCAGAACCACACTAATGATACCCATCATCACCTCCCCAGGGGACAGTGCCTACCCTCTGAGCACCCACATGATGACGCAATTCGGAACCCCACCACACCACCCGAGGTAAGATACAACACAGCCCATATTGCAACCCAGGGCATATTGGAGCGCACATTCGGAGTGCTCAAGTCACGCTTTCGCTGCCTTGACCGCTCTGGTGGGCAGCTGCTATACGCGCCCCCAGTAATGTGCAGGATCATAGTGGCAGCATGTGTCCTGCACAACATTGCAACCCGCCGGGGCCTGCCCGTGGACATGATGGTGCCCCCACATCCCCAACTACACGCACGGCCGGTGGTGAGGCAGCCCATACGCAACTGGTGGCTAATTACTTCACCTAAAATCACACCCCTGTGGAGTGCACACAGCCCTGGGACATACCAGCTGACAATCAATGATGATGACATAAGGGACAGTCAACTGTCACAACCATACCAGCCTGAGATTGGTCACCTGGAAGGGTTACATTGTGTGCATCCCTACCTACCGAAAGACAACCAATGCTGTGTCACAAAAAGACACACATTTATGCTGCATGAATGACTACCCCCTTGCAAATTAGAACATGAAAACAGCACCATGTCACCCAACCCATCCCCATCTCCTCTACCCAACACAACACCATGGCATGTCATGCAATGTGAAAGCAAACAAAGGAATGCACAACACATGACACAAGTGTCACAAAGTGCACTGTCCCAAATGGAAACAGGCCACAGACAATATGCACTCAGTAATCAATAACAAACAGCACACATGACCAAATACTTACCAGCAACACAATACAGCAACACAGGATGAAACATTGCCAAAATATGACAGTACCAAATCAAAGTAGAGCAAGTTTTACAACCTGAATAAGCCAGCACATCCACCCCTTCCAACTGCAGAGTGTTGACGTCAGGCAAATGTGTCAGTGTACTGCATACAACATGAATTGCATCCGCAAAGGAGACGGCCTTGTGAAGACATGAAGAAGGTACCTGTGAATAAGGAGGAAGACATGGATGCACAAGCACATATCAATACACCATGCAGTGTTCAATACAACAACAATCCCCACTAGGGATGTACACACAGTTTTGACTACAGACTGCCCACACAGCTCATGGGAGCCCAGTGTCACTGTGTAAGTCACTGTCAGTTGGTCACACCCTTTGCAAGCCCATTGAAAGGGAAGCGGGAGGGGTGTGTGTGTCAGGAACCCAAGCATCTAACCCAAAGACAGGACAAGCATGCATGTACCCAGCTGGAATACACAGTGGATGCCCAGGGGAGCCACACAAGGCAACATATTGTAAAAAAAAAAAGAAAAATCAAAAATGGCCATGTGGGGGTTGGGGGGAGGCCACCCAGGAGGTTCGAGGACAGGGTGCACACCAACACCCACCTGCGTGGATGTTGCAAAAAAAAATACCTCCATGGGCTCATGGCCTGCACGGCTACGCTATTGTGGGAGAACTGCTGCTTTTGCTCTCTTCACCCTCTGCTTCTGCATCAGGAGGTAGTGGTGCCTCCCAGGCAGCTCACGCAAAGTCCTGGTATGGTCCTCCATGGCAGCAAGCATGCGGGTGTTGAAGGTCTGATTCTGGAGGATGATAGTGCAGAGATCCCCATGCAGCACTTCACGGGTTGCCTGCATTTCTGCACGCATGGCTTCGCGTGATGCCTGGATCTCCTCCCGAGTTGCCTGCAGCTCAGCTGAGAGCAAACGTGTGAGCTGCTCCAGCTGCTGTTCTGACCTTAAATTTCAGGAAGCCTCAAGTTCACTTAGAGTCTGCCTGAGGAACTGGAGTTCTAACCTCATGGTTTCCCTGTGACTCTACTGAAATGGCTTCCGGCAGAGTTTCCAGTGCCGCCCGTCGGTTCCTGTTGGACGCCAACATGTCTTCCCTGTGTGATTGGCAAATGGAGTCTGTTGCCTGCTGTTGTTGCTCCATCTGCCTTTCAGGGGGAAGAATGGAAGTTTACACTCGGAGCGAGAGCCCTGGCGTCCCACGGCCTGACGAGAAGCGGAGGCCATCCGACAAATGCGGATAAAAACGATGCAACCTTCCAGCCGTCCACAATAGCAACACGGCTTACAGAATCTGACCAGCAGAGCCACAGGGAAGGTAGATGGGATGAAGGTTCCTCCGATCCCATCCTTTTCCTGATCTTATCAAGACAGGCCAAAACCACGGTCCTGAAGAAGATGAGAAATAATAATCATCGAAACCGGTCAACCTCTTATTAAAAACCAAGGATATCCCAGGAAAACAATTGGGATACCTCTCTGAAAAGATCAAAACATATCGTGTTATGGAGGAAGTTTCTCTCCAAGAAAAACCGTTGGATCACGGACTCCTGTATTAAAAAAATCGATTCAAGTGGCAAAGGACTAAGTAGAATATATCACAAAAGCATCCCTGGACAACGACCCTAAAAAAAGCCAAACAAATAAAACAAAACAAGACCACCAGAAAGGAGAAGGTGACAACAGTTGGGCCGAAACAATCCCATTTTTTAGCATTATTTTATCTAGCAATCACAAGAGTAATCCATCACTTGGGGTCCACACACTTCGTACGAAGGTCAATAAAGGAAAAAAAAGGTTGCATGACCTACAAAATAGGTCCTCTCTGAAATGTGGCCCCAAGCCCTACCAAGGCACCAATCTCTGCTCCCACATCTATATGGGCGGAAGATCCGTGCACCCCACTCCTAAGGATAGCAGTCCGCATATGTAATGAGGGCTACTCCAGAAGAAAAGACAATTTGAGGTCACCCATTAAATGGCACATGAATAATCACCAGTTCCCACGCTAAAAAGTGGACCCCACAAAGTGTTCATGTGTGTTAATAACATATTACAATAACACTTCAGGATAAAGTATAACCAATCGGTTTCCCTGAGTGTGTTTCGGAGAATGGAAGTGGCCACCCTCTCCATTGCCTGAGCCATCATTTCAACCGATGCTCCCTGTTGGGCTGCTATACCGTACATGGAGTTTTCCCATACAGTATTGCCTGGTGGCGTATGGCCACCGCGCCGGCGGGCACCACACCTGTTCGGGGCAAGGTGATCTGCACCTTGCTGTGCTGGCACTGCCTGAGGCTGCAGGACTGCATTCCCCCTCTGATCTGCTGGCCCAGGAAAAGGATCAGATGTTGTGGAGTGTGACCCTGCATCCGTAACCGCCAAAGGCGGACTTACCAACTCTGACATCCCCATAGAGGGTTCTACCCCTGGTGCAGGTGTGTTGGACAGAACAGAATCCCTGCCAGAAACACTAACCTGCGACAGTACATAAGTCTCATAATCCGATTCAGCACCTGAATAGAGGTCTGGGGAGGTGCACCCAGAGACACCCCTGGACAGTATGGTCTGCAGTAAGATTGGGTTTTCACCCACCACCACACGACGTCCTCCACTGGTGCCCGGTCGTGCCTGAGATTCCTCCTGGGTCCGCACCATCTCCTCAACCTCAACAGCATCAAGTGCGTCATCACCTGCAAAAACATGAAAGACAAAAAATGGAAACAGGCATGAGTACCATAGCACACAAATAGGCCTGACAAGCCAGAGATCCAGTACATTAATTACACATGTCCCACATGACAATAAGCCTGGCATGCATGCACTGTCAATGAGTTGGAATGGGAGGCAAAAAGCAGACACTGAGGACACCAAGATGGAAAAGCAACACATTTTCTGCATGCTGGGTAGCACTGGCATCACACATTAGCCCGTGAGTGGCATGTCCAATACACATACATGACACATGCCAGCACACAGATGGCATGTAGCCTAGCCATGGTACATTTGACAAGTGCAGCCATATGTCAGTGAATGAGTACTGTCACCCATCCATGTGAGATGGACATGATGAGATGAAAAATGCTAAATAATGTGACAAAATACGCATGTGCCACACACTGCAACACATCCAGTGTACAATAATACAGTGATCGCAGGCAGATGTACACATCAATGGTTGGTCACTTCAACATGACAGGAAACAACTATCATGTTCCACATTCAAACAGGCCCCAAAAATTAATGTGAGCAGGCCAATACTCAATCAGCCTGAATGGTCTAATCATTCACATAACAAGGTAACAAATGTGGGCCAATGTGGGGTGTAATCAATGACAGAAGCATGTCACATATGTGGCATTAGGGCTGAAAAATGCGTTGCACAAATGGGAGAATTGAAACAATCAGCCTGAATGAACACTGAAAAATTCAGAACAATGTTGTTGCAAGATGACAGTTCAAGGGCAACCGCAGTAATGTGGCGCTATTTGGCTACTGTGGGCAGAAGGGATACTGTCATACCCAAATCCAAGGCCGGTGAATGTTTTGGAGGAGGCACATGGGTGACCCATACCACTCAGGAGTACACACCCTCACCTGGCACTCAATCAGAACCCGTCACCCAAACAACATACACATGGATTACACACACATGCCTGGGCACTCACCGGACAATGCGCCGTAATCTGGTAGGTCTCCCACGCCTTGGATCTGTTCCTCTGTGATGAAGGTTCCAGCAACAGACTCATGTTCAGTGAGTTGGTTGTCCTCTGGTGGAGACCCACCACCAGTCACCAGAGTAGAGGCATGATTTGAGGCCAGCTTGTTCTTTGCTCTGCGTTTCAGGTCATTCCACCGCTTGTAGCAATCATCAGCTGTGCGCCTCACAAATCCAAGGGCACTAATGTTGTCCGTGATGGTCTGCCAGTGTGCCCTACGTTGACCATGTGTGGTCTTGCACCCTGCAGTCACCACCATTTTGTGGCTATGTGCCGACACATAGGCCACAAGTGCATCAAGTTCGGCGTCATTAAAGCTAGGCTTCCTTGACGTGACGGAGTGTGTAGCCGTGTCTGGGGTCTTAGCTTGTAGTGCCAGAGCACCCTTCTTCTTCTTTTTCAAAGGTGGTGCGGATCCTGAGTGGCTTACGCCGCTCTGGTCAGTAGGGGCAGAAGCGCAGGTGGACTGGGTACTAGAAGTGTGCGAATGCACAATTACCATATGTCTTGGTGCAGGCATTGGCTGCAGGGTGATGTTGGCAGGGCCAACGTCGGTTTGATGGACCTGGACCGACACTGTCCTGGCTGGGAGACTCAGAGCTGGGGTGGATAGAGCTGCAGCTGCCCCTGCAGCCTCCCCATCCTGCCTACTTGGGGCAGCAGATGACATTGCTGCCCCAGATCCACGTGGCCTGGTGACCGCAACTTGCACCGCCACATGTGGCTTAGACTTGCTGACCTGAAAGTCAGCCTGGGAGTCATCCTGTGCCAGTTCAGGTGCCGAAATGGGCCGGTCCAACAAGGGCTGAGCTAGTATGGTGTCAGCTACGTTTCCCACAACCATGGGGGGGGCATGGGTGTCCCTGATTGGTCCTCCACACACGGGGGTCTAGGGGCACCCTGCAAATCCTGGCCACGTCCCCTACTGCGCCCACCACGCCCACCTTTTGGAGGTCGGCCACCTTTGCCTCCCTTACTGCTTGGTTGCCTCACAACCATGGCACTGATGTTGTTGTGCCTATGGGAGTTGTAGTAAACGATTGTCCTGGGCAATTGGGGTGAAAGGGGTCGGGTACTAGATGGAATTCGTACCCTAGTGCTCTAGCAAGGCTGTATGTGATCCCTGGGGGAAGATGACGGGTCACGCAACGCACAGGCACCCCAAAAACAAAAGCACACGTGCATGCAACCCCTGGTAGACCATGTGCGTGGAAAAATAAACCTGCACTACGCTGTGGCACCCAGAAACACAGAAATAAGCGTACGCGTGTTACACGCAGCCTACAATGACCTCTGAAGGGGTACGCGACACACAGGGGCAACCACAGTTGGAAAATACGTGCGCGACTCACCATCTGCCTTGGAAAAGAACGTGAAAAAGACGCGCATGTGCGCGTAGGCAACACTCCCGCCAAAAGAAGAAAAGAACACAGTCTGAGGAAACAGGGAGTACGAACTAGAAATGTTGTGAAGTAATCGCGTGTGAACCGACAAGAAGTACAAGATAGACCCGCTCACTCTCCACAAAAAGCACGTACAAGGAAATAGCATGATACTCGTACCTTTTAAGCCAGCCCACACGTGAAACGTCACTTTCGTGCTTACGCGCTAAGGCCCTTTCCTCCAATAGCACAGTGACGTGCAGTTTTCTCACGTGCTGATTCACTATGCACCCGTGTTGTGGGCAACGCCTACGCGCAAAACGTCACTGACGCGCTTACGCGCTAAGGGCCTTTCCTCGAATTACACGCTGACGTGCAATTTTTTCACGTGCCAAATAACTCTGTATCAAGCTGGCCACGTGAATACACACGGAAGGCCACGTGAATACACACGGAAGACCACGCTCCTGCCCGAAAGGCCATTTTCCTGCCCCCAAGAGCCCCAAGCACGCTCCCACCTGCCATCTGCTGCTGCCTGACTGCCTGCTGCCCACGTGCCCTGCTATTTGCTGCCTGCACGTCAGCCAGGGGTGCAGTTGCTGTGACCACCCCTGATGGAACTGAAGACTCCCGACTGGGATACTATCGCTCCACACCCCAGCCCCAGGACCCAGTTGCCCACCCACACCGGTCTCTGGGGTTGCCATGTCGGGCACAACACCATCTGACACCACTGGCAACCCCCAGCCAGAGAGGCAGAAGGCCACCAGCTTCAGTGCCAGGGAAGTTGGTGTCCTGGTGGAGCAAGTCCTGGGGCAGTATGATGCCCTCTTTGGAAGTTTGCACGCCGACAATGAAGGACGGACCAGGATCTGGATGGACATCGTGACTGCCATCAACGAGGAGGGGGTGGCAGTCCGCAACATCAAACATGTCTGGAAGTGCTGGGAGGACTTCAGGTCCAGGACCCTCGACAAGGCCTAGCGCCTCTTGAAGGCAGCGGATGCCAAGGGGCGCCGGGGCCACCTGTCGGACCACCAAATAAGGGTCCTGGAACGCACACGCCCAGCACTCCACGTCCAGGTCATTGAGAGGCAGACCCGTCTGGAGTCGAGCGGTAAGTATACATGCATACTGATTGGACGCTGTGCGTATTGTGGTGTGCCAGTAGTGTGCAGGTTGCACATGTGTTTTTGTAGGGCCATGTATGGATGTGTATGTAGAGGGGCGTGAGGCTGACACATGTGAGTCCTCTCATGTGTGAGACACATGGATGGTGTATGTGCTGGTAAGCATGCAGGCCAAATGCAGGTGTGGGAGCACACATGTTTGAATTACTGTGTATGTACGTTGGCATGGTTGTGGTGTCACACATGCATGGTGGTTCCAGCTGCATGTATCTGCACTGTGTACATGTGTGTGTATTTGACAAGTGTGCAACTGCAACATGGATGCATGTGACACTGACATGTAGAAGACTGAATGGCAGATGTGACATGGATGGCGATCTCATCACTGCGACAGTTGGTGGAGATGTACACATGCATGTAAGTGTGGTGGCCTGTGTGCATGTGTTTCATGTGACATCAGGCTCACCTTCGGCTGCTCGTGCCGTTGTTTGTGTATGGATGGTGCTGCCTGGTGCAATAATGCTGTTGAATTGCTCATGTGTGTGAGTTGAAATGACATGTGTGTTGGGGAGTGTGATGCCATGTCTGAAGTTTGACACTGACACTCATGTAAAACTGTCATGTGTTTATCAGTCCATTGTCCAGTGCCCTGATGCCTGTGTTCTATCTCTCCCTGTCTGCAGCGTCATCTGATGAAGAGGGCGGAGAGGGTGCTGTGGAGCAAAGCAGCAGGGATCGCACCACCAGCTGGAGACGCAAGGCCCAGCTCCCCTCCCAGGTTGCCATCTTGTCGGGGAGTGAGGAGTCTGGTGCTGCGTCCCAGGCCGCAGCTGCAGAGGATAGGTCCAAGAGGCGGAGGTTGGAGGTGGACTCCTCGGCAGCAGAAGGGGCAGCTGAGACCCCACAGGGTCCGACGGAGGAAGATGGCACAGAGTCATCCAGGTTGGTGGGGGGTTTGGTGGAGGAGGAGGCCATGGAAGGGACACACACGGGGTCTGGAGGTGGGGATTCCACTGGTGCTAGTGGTGCAGTGCAGGGGCAGGGACAGGAGGCAATACAGGCCAGCGGAGGTGCCTGTGTGTAATCCTGTCCCCGATCCTGTGACTGCATCATCCCGCACCAGCAGGGATGCCTACGTCCAGACCCGTTTTCAGGGAGGGGATCCGCTTACAACAACTGGCCTTCATCTCTCTGCGGACGTGGCTATCCGGGACCGGGTTGACCCTGTCCTGAGTGGGATGGCGTTGCGTCAACGGGGCATGCAAGGTGACCTGCAGTGTTTTTGTGAAGACTCTGCACGTCATCTCGAATGCCTCATTGACCGCGTTCACCTACTGGGACTGGTCACCAGGGCTGGATTCCTCCGTTTGGTGGACCTTGTTCCGACCCCCTCCTCACCTGAACACCCTACGCGCCAGTCATCCTCCATGCCATCTTCCCACCCATGTATCACCTGGGTACCCTGTGGAGCTGCCTCTGACCCAGCGGCCAGGCTGGTGGGGGACACATCCCTGCCACAGTCGGGAGTCGGACGTCCAGCAGGGGTGGCCACCACGACAACTGCACCGCAGCCAGAGGAGGACGTGCAGGCAGCAAGAGCAGGGGCACAGGCACAGCAGCAGCAGCAACAAGGTGGGAGCCATGATGGTCGGGGCCATCGACATCGGAGGGGCAGGCATCGGTCAGAGGGCAGGAGGTCCCGGGATTAAAAAGTGTCTTCGTGTGGCAGCGGTTGGGCCACGCCATAGATGCGGAGCGGCAGCGGGCGAAGAGGCACGGCTCACAATGGTCAGGGCGGAGAACTCCATGCAGAGGGCACTGGGGCGGGCCGAGTGCCTCGAGGCAATTTGCAGGTAGTTGGAGGTCAACATGTCATCGTCCCTGCGAACCCTCAGGGCCATGGAAGAGGACCGCCTCCAGGACATTGAGCGGGAGTTGGATGATGCCCTGGCCCGGTACATCAAAAAGTGAGCCATCGGACTAGCCTGCCGCCATTGTAAATAGTTTTTAGTGTTAGGTTTCATTTTCGCTTTCCTTTGATTTGGGGTGATTGGACTATGCCCCACACATTTGTATATAGTTTTTTTCTTAGGTAGTTTCTTAGGTAGGTTTCAATTCTTTCGTTGGTCTCATGGACCCTTGACAATGGATTGTACATAGTTGGACAATGGATTTATTTGAACTTTTCATTTGGATTTGAACATGGATTAATGGATTTTTCTTTTTACCTTTCCTTTGGATTTGCTTAGATGGAGGGAGAGTTTGGACTATTTTTCTTTTGGATTTCTTTGGATTGGTTATACTTTTCATTTACTCATCTTTTGGACATGCTTTTCATTTCATGTTTGCTATTTTTTTATGCTTTCATTTCATTGCTTTATTTTTGTCCATAATACATTTTGATATTTTACTTCCATGTGTGTGATTCGCTCATTGGGTGCATGCATGTGAACATTTGGGTTTACACAATCAATGCCAACCAGTGTGTGTGTGTGTGACGGACATGTGTTGATGTACATAGTTGACTTTTGGTTTGTGTCTTGAGATAGGCATATCAGTGTGGGGTGGAATGGGAAATCATTGCGTCTCAAGACTGGGGTAGCGTGCTGTGTTAATTTGGTGTAGAAGTGGGCCATGATTGTGCATCTTTATGTCATGTGGGGGGGGGGACATGAGTGGGGGCCTGCTGGCAGGTGCCCCTCACTGCTGGGGGGCGGGGAGTGCAGGGGGACATGATTGGGGGCCTGCTGGCAGGTGCCCCTCACTGCAGGGGGGTGGGGGTGCAGATGGAAAATGAGTGGGGGCCTGCTGGCAGGTGCCCCTCACTGTTGGGGGTGGGGGTGCAGGGGGGCCTGCTGGTAGGTGCCCCTCACTGCTGGGGGGCGGGGGTGCAGGGGGACATGAGTGGGGGCCTGCTGGCAGGTGCCCCTCACTGCTGGGGGGTGGGGGTGCAGGGGGATATGAGTGGGGGCCTGCTGGCAGGTGCCCCTCACTGCTGGGGGTGGGGGTGAAGGGGGGCATGAGTGGGACATGAGTGGTGGCCTGGTGGCAGGTTCCCCTCACTGCTGGGGGGTGGGGGTGCAGGGGACATGAGTGGGGGCCTGCTGGCAGGTGCCCCTCACTGCTCGGGGGTGGGGGTGCAGGGGGACATGAGTGGGACATGAATGGGGCCTGCTGGCAGGTGCCCCTCACTGTGGGGGGTGGGGGTGCAGGGGGACATGAGTGGGGGCCTGCTGGCAGGTGCCCCTCACTGCTGGGGGGTGGGGGTGCAGGGAGACATGAGTGGGGGCCTGCTGGCAGGTGCCCCTCACTGCTGGGGGGTGGGGGTGCAGGGGGACATGAGTGGGACATGAGTGGGGGCCTGCTGGCAGGTGCCCCTCACTGCTGGGGGGTGGGGGTGCAGAGGGACATGAGTGGGGGCCTGCTGGCAGGTGCCCCTCACTGCTGGTGGGTGGGGGTGCAAGGGGACATGAGTGGGACATGAATGGGGGCCTGCTGGCAGCTGCCCCTCACTGCTGGGGGTGAGGGTGCAGGGGGACATGAGTGGGGGCCTGCTGGCAGGTCCCCTCACTGCTGGGGGGTGGGGGTGCAGGGGGATATGAGTGGGGGCCTGCTGGCAGGTGCCCCTCATTGCTGGGGGGTGGGGGTGCAGGGGGACATGAGTGGGACATGAGTGGGGGCCTGCTGGCAGGTGCCCCTCACTGCTGGGGGTGGGGGTGCAGGGGGACATGAGTGGGACATGAGTGGGGGCCTGCTGGCAGGTGTCCCTCACTGCTGGGGGGTGGAGGTGCAGGGGGACATGAGTGGGGGCCTGCTGGCAGGTGCCCCTCACTGCTGGTGGGTGGGGGTGCAGGGGGACATGAGTGGGACATGAGTGGGGGCCTGCTGGCAGGTTCCCCTCACTGCTGGGGGGTGGGGGTGCAGGGGGACATGAGTGGGGGCCTGCTGGCAGGTGCCCCTCACTGCTGGGGGCTGGGGGTGCAGGAGGACATAAGTTGGTGATCACTAGTGCAAGGTGACATGTGGCCTGGCTGGGGGGCATGCCCATGGTGGATGGGCTGTCTGCGGGACACGGCCAGGGGTGCAGGGTAGTCCCCTGTCGTGTGGGCTGCCTGCAGGGCCTGTGGAGGGGGTAGAGGGCACACCGGGGAGGACCCACACTGCCAATTCACGTGTGGGACTCCCCGCGCACCCCACTGGATACACGTACCCCACTCTGACAGTGAAATTGCATGTGAAACTTCCTGCGCACCCCCGAAATACATGTACCCTGCTCGCACAGGGCCTACCGCGTGTGAAACTCCCCACGTACCCCCCAAATACACGTAGCCTGCTCGCACAGGCCCAATCGTGTGTGAAACTCCCTGCGCACCCCCGAAATACACGTACCCCGCTCGCACAGGGCCAATCGCATGTGAAACTTCCTGAGCACCCCCAAAATCCACGTACCACGCTCGCACAGGGCCTACCGCGTGTGAAACTCCCTGCATACCCCCCAAATACACAAAGCCTGCTTGCACAGGCCCAATCGTGTGTGAAACTCCCCGCGAACCCCAGTAATACACGTACCCCGCTCGCACAGGGCCAATCGCGTGTGAAATTTCCTGTGCACCCCCGAAATACACGTACCCCGCTCGCACAGGGCCTACCACGTGTGAAACTCCCCGCGTACCCCCCAAATACACGTAGCCTGCTCGTACAGGCCCAATTGCGTGTGAAACTCCCCGCGCACCCCCGAAATACACATACCCCGCTCGCACAGGGCCAATCGCGTGTGAAACTCCCTGCGAACCCCAGTAATACACGTACCCCGCTCGCACAGGGCCTAGTGCGTGTGAAACTCCCCGCGTACCCCCAAATACACATAGCCTGCTCGCACAGGCCCAATCACATGTGAAACTCCCTGCGAACCCCAGTAATACACATACCCCGCTCGCACAGGCCCTACCGCGTTTGAAACTCCCCCCGAACCCCAGTAATACACGTACCCCGCTCGCACAGGCCCTACCGCATGTGATAATTCCAGCGCACCCCAGGAATACACGTTCCCCGCTCGGCGTTTGCTGTGTAGCGGCCCTGTAAGCTGGTCCAGGGTTAGTGCAGTCCTTTGCGCTGGATTTGGGATTTTGATGGCTTTTCCTTGCGCGAGGGGCATTCTTGGGGGCGTAACTGGCACTGCTGGATGTTCTCTGCGCCAGGGCTCTTTTTGCCTTGGGAATTCCATGAATACTCGGTGTGCCAGAATGCTGTTTAGCGCACACGGCTGGCGCACGCAGGCGCACGATCCCTCTCTGCGCTGCTCGCGTGCGCTGCCTCTGCGCTGAAATCTATGAATTACCCCCATTATTTCCTGGCTCCATGACCTTTACACTTTATGACTTTTTCGATTCTAAAAAATCACTGCTGGTCTTTACTGACTTTCTGGATTTCTTCCCCCGAATAATCAATTAATCCGTATATGAAGAGGCCCTCCCTTTGAGCTACTCCATCTACGATAGAAATCTCGTCGCTGTAGTTCTGCTCATATCCCTTTGTAAAGACGACCTTGTGTTTTGAAATCCACACATGATACCCCTTTTTAAGGGGCGTGAGTGGCATCTTTTTCTAAGGTTTCTCACCATACAGTTTTTTCCAGACCTCCAGAGAATTGTGTGTCGTTACACCAGCTTGGATGGTTTTAATAGATCTATGAGGCGGGTTGTTTTACACATTTAGTGCGTCTAAAACATTCTACGATAGAGGATTTAACTTCAGAGTGTGTTACAAAGCGATGTATCCTGTGTTGTTTTAGAAGGCCCTGCATTGGTTTATTTAAAAAACACCTTACCAGCGTCCCTCTGTAATTTAGCAGGGATTCTGCCTTTGTTAAATATGCGTTTAAAAGCTGTTTTCATGCTATGACACATCTTGTTCTTCAAAGCCTCAAAATAAGCGTATTTTGATAGAACATTTTGAGCCGTTTTGTCCATATCTGTCTCCATTAGCGAGATAAAATCCTTACACAAACTGTTAACCCCTGTGGCTTCAACTCGTTCTGAACAGCAAGCACAATGAATAATATCATTGTCTTTAATGCTATCGGTCTACAATAGCGCAACACAGGCCTTAAATAGGGCATTATCAGGATTCCCCTGGGTTTTCAAGTGGATTTGAACAGCAAGCATAATAAACAGTGATAGTCTCTGCTACAGCTTGAAACACCTCACCCCTGCATACAGTACCTTGTTTTTCATCAAGTCCACGGGAAGTAAAATCAGTCTCCGGCATCATTGCTGCATCGCCTGCAGATCCTTACATCCATAGTCTTCAGAAACTGCATCGCCCGTGCTCATTGCTGCATAACCACATCGTCATCATCCCAAAACTCTTTGGGTTCATAGTCGGCCATCAAATCCTGAGCATCGTCCATCCCATTATACATCCTAAAACAATCAGAAATATGATTATAGTCCTAACCCCTGGGGCATTGTGAAGGTGTTTTCCCCTTGTCGTAACGGTAGCTGTTCATAGTTGTCCGTTCCTGAATAGCCCCTGGCTGGTTGGAAGAGCGCATGTGGTTTTCATCCCTACCACAAAAGCTATATATCTGGGCCGTAAGACCCTCCCCCTACGTCATCACAGCCTTAGGGTATCCCTTTAGATCTAAATATATATCAAATCTATATCCAACTATCCAAGCTAACTCTCTAAACGGTGTCATTGACATCATCAATTCTATATATAAAATGTATATTACATTTCAAGCAATGTTTGTTACAAAGTGACAAAGCAAACTCCATAGCCAATATAACATTCATAATGTCATCTATACTATCTATAGATTTAATATCGAGTTCATATTAACCACTTTACTGCTAAGAAAACTTATCAAAATGGGGAATCCCATCCACCTGGGATGCGCAATCTCGTCTTTAGCACTAAGCGGGTTCAAATTTAGATCCAATTTTATATTAAAATGTATCAACCTTTTTATATAAAATGTATATCAATTTTATATACAACTAATATAAAATGTATACTGTCCCAAAGCTATTTATAGTTTGATCATTTTATATCAAACATTCTTGAAAATCTTCAAATATATAAACTGTATATAGAGTTTATATAAAATTAATGGAATTCAATACAATTGCTATAAAAAAACTTTGGGGGGCTTGTCCCTTTGATATAAAATGTATACCCGCTTCCTAACACCTCGGCGTGGAACCCCACTGCTGTGTAATCACTGCGTCACACTGTAAAACCCCAGATTCACAGTCGCCCTCAACCAATCAGCAGCAAATATGCATTTGATATAAAATTGATAACATCTTTGATATTTTTATTTTCAAGTTAAATTAAGTTTATATCAAATCCCTATCAAAAGGGGGCAGGACTAAGGACACAAAATGGGCATGCCCACCAGTCAAAATGTACTTGATGTAAAAAGGGGGCCCCATGTACTACTGATGATACTTCTTCTCGATCAGAGGCTACTTGCTCCAACCCATAGAGATGGACACACAATTGACTGGGTACTTAACCACCAATTAGTCACCAGCAACATAAACATCATACCATGTCCATAGCCCGATCACTTTTTAGTGCATGCTATACTTTCAATGAGTACGTACCCTTTGCCTTCGAAGTCCCATCCTAAACACTCTGTTATTATGAGAAACCTTAAAACGATTACTCACGCAGTTTCAGCCACGCATTTGCTGGCCAAATTTTATCCAGTTTGTACTTTCTTCTGTGCCGACAGTCTCACCTCCCATCTTACTAACACTATCAACAAGATTATTGATATGCTAGCCCCTAAAAAATCCAAATATGTGAAGAGCAAAGGTATTAAGAGTGATTGGTTCAGAGATGCCATTATTGCCCTACGTCGAGCTAAACGAAAAGCTGCTCGGGCTTGGAGAAAAATCCCTCCCCCACTCTATTAGAGCCTTATAAAAACTCAGTTGAAGTCCTGAAGAATGTAATAGTTGAAGCCAAATCCCAAAACTATAACGACAGGATCGCATCAGCACAATCAAACTCACCTGAGTTGTTTACCATTCCCAAAGAGTTTGAGGGGAACATACCCAAGACGATAACCATCCTCCAGGATGCAGGTTGGTGTCAAGCTGTTCACGATGAATTGTATTCCAAAATCTAAGTTCATCAGCAATCGATATTAGCTCAACAATCAAAGTCCAGTGAAATGAGCATTGGCTCCCACTGTCCTCCCCAGCTCAAGGTCTCTCCCACTCTTATAAACAATGACCCTCTTACCCACCCTCAAGGGACCTTTCATTTTTAGACCGGTACAGAAGTGGAGATATGTAAAATAGTGACTGGGATGAAAGTAACATTCTGCTTAGGAGATAGTTGTCTGTTGCCTATTTTTAAAGCATGCATTGATACCCTTGCACCGTGGTTTACTTCATTAGTTAATTTGTCTTTTGCTGAATCCTCTGTCCTTGTGATTCTTAAGGAGTCCTGGATCACTCCTCTCCTTAAGAAAAATAGCTTGGATACCAACCTACTGAAATATTACCGACCTATTACCAATGTGCCCTTCCTTTTAAAAATTCTTGATTGTGTTGCTTATTTACAACTTCAAGTCTTTATTGATAATGGTATCCTGAGCCAGCAGCAATCAGGCTTTAGGCACATGCATGGGAGAGACAGCATTGACTGATCTGAAATCCAACATTGCCAAAATTATTGACAAAGGAAAACCAGCTCTCCTCCTGCTGTTGGATCTTTCAGCACCTTTTGACCTAGTTGATCACTCGCTGCTAATCACCAGGTTAAATGATCAGGCACAGTGCTCTGATATGGCTGCTCAGTGGATCCTGTCTTTTCTTGATCAGAGGAGCGCTAGAGTTGCAGTTCAAAACGCTAGTTCTGTGCCCACAACTACCACATGAGGGGTCATGCATCTCCCACTTATCATTTCACTGCTTACGGCGGCCTCAGCATGCAGCTGGCGTATTGTACAGATGATACTCAAATCATCTTTGAGTTATCTGGCTGTTACAGTAGGGATTCCGATACTATTAATGGTATATAATGCCATTCAGGACTGAATGTTGACTAATTCTCTTGCACTCAATCCTGAAAAAACTGAACTCTTGATCTTAGCATCAGGTCAGAAATTACAAAAACTGCCTCAAGAATATAAGTCCTTTACGGTAGCTGGTAATCAAATTCAGGTATCCAGTAAGGTAAAAACACTGGGCATGGTTCTCGACGCAGAACTGTCTATGAAACCTCATGTTGCCATTCTCTGTGCCTCTTGTGGACATGTTTCCAAACTCCTGAATAATATTCGGCCGTACATTTCCTTAAAAAATAGATCTCTCCTAGACGCTGCTCTAGTCAATTTTCACCTTGACTATTGCAATAAATTGTTGATGAGGACATGTAAGACAAATCTTCAGTCCCTGCAAGTTGCCCATAACAGAGCTGTTAGAGCTGTTTATGGTCTTTCTCGCAGGGAACACATTACAGATGCCAGACGCAGTTTGCACTGGCTCCCTGTTAAACAACATAAAAGCTCTTGTCCCTAACTTAGAAATGTGTTCACAATGAGGCTCCACGATATCTCATGAACCCCCTTACCACCTTTTCAATCGGTCATAACCTGTGGTCCTATGACCCATTAAAACTCACTCAACCAAGGTACAGTCTAAAAAGCTTTGGTGGTGCCAGCTTTGACGTTCAGGCCCCCTTGAACTGGAATACACTTCCGTTTCAACTTAGGCATGCTACGTCCTGCCTGGAATTTAAGAAAAATCTCAAAATCTCCCCCCACCGCTGCGCATCCTGCACCTTCTCGCTAACACTTCCTCCTAGCACCTTATATGGTGCTCTCTGTCTCCCCTATCTTCTCTAACTGCTACTCTATCTCCTACCCTATATCTCTCACCTAGTCTGGACGGAAGACGTTCAAGAGGGACATCCTGGCCTCCAAACCTGGCCTTCCTATCGCTGATACCTACAGTGCTTCCTCCAAACAGACTCTTACCGACATCCTCTTTGTTGTTGCCTCTACAGACTTATGGACCCCTCACATGGTCTTTGTTCTCTCTCCTTCTTCCTCCTCTCCCATTAATGGTGGCACTAGGGGGGAGGTCCTCTTGGCTTTCTTCTTTGTCTCCAAGACCATCATTAATGTCAATCTGAATGGCACCATCTTGGTCCAGGGCCCTCAGCCCAATCTCCTCCTATTTGATAGGTGCTTCCCGCGTCTTATAAACTTCCTCCCTTCTCTTGCTACTCATACCGCCACCTCTCTGGCACCCTCCTCTTCTTCCTCTGCTCACCCTCCGGTCCCTCTACCACCTCTTCAGGGCGTACCTTAAGCCTGTACCTCTCCACAAAAGTCTTTCAATTGTGGCAACCTGTTCCACATTGCTTCTCTCATTCTGCTGTCAAATACTCCTCTGACATCTGTTACCTCCGTGAACAACTCGACCTGGATGTCATCGCTCTCACAGAGACATGGTTCATGGCCAGTTCTGTCACAAGCTTTGATACTCTCCTCCCCGAGGGCTAAAAGATTCTCTCCAAACCCAGAACCAACCATCATGGAGGAGGAGTGGCCCATATCTTTCTGTATTGGGTCCCTGCTTCTGTCATCACTGCGCAGGCTTGCTCTTCCTTTGAATGCCTGGTCTGTAGGCTCTCGTTCTCTTCTGGCCTCTCTCCAACTGTGGCTACCATCTACAGGCCACCTGTCCAGGTCACCCTCTTCTTCTCAGAGTGGGTTGACCTCTCTTCTTCTCTCCTTGCCTCAACCTCTCAACTTTTCCTACTCAGAGACCTCAACATCAATCTGGATGCTTCCAACCCCTCCTCAGGGCTCTTCTGCAATCTCTGCGACTCTCTCTCTCTCTCTCTCTCTCTCTCTCTCTCTTTCTATTCTACCCTCTGGCCCAACACACTCTGCAGGGCACACCTTAGATGTTCTCATCTCTTCAGACAACCCCCTCTCTAACCCTCTCATCACTCCTCTCTCGTGGACTGACCACTTTCTGCTCTCCTCCCACCTGAAGCTCTCTGTCCCCCAGGTGAATCCTACCCCAGCACTGCCACCAACCTTCTCAGTCATCTGGCCCATGAAGCGTGTGCCAGTAGAGGCCTTTGCCACTACTTTCTCTCCTTCTCCTATGGCTGATTCACACTCTGACACATCCCTCTCTTGCCTGCATCTTTCTATTACTAACACTCTTGATATCCTTGCCTCTGTCATGAGAATCCGCTTGAAGCCTACTTCCAAGTGCAAATCTTAGTATGACTCCAACCTCGCCACTCTAAAACACATGTACAGGGTGGTTGAGAGGAAGTGGAGGGCATCGGGTACATCTTTTGGCAAACTGGCTTGTCGCCTGCTCCAAAGGCAATACAGACTTTCTGTCCTGTACTGGAAGAGAGCCCACATTCAAGCCTGTGTCTCTGCGACCTCTAACAACACGGCCAAACTCTTAAAACTCTTCAAAATCTGCAAGGATCTGGCCAATCCTGTTGCACTCTCCACCTCTCCTGTTCCCTCCCAGGCCCTTAGCCCAGCTCTGGGTTCTCACTTCACCACTAAAATTTAAGACATCCTGTCATCTCTCTCCTCTCTTTCCTCTTCCTCTCATGGCTCCCTCCTGGCTCCCTCTCCATCTATTCCTCCTTTCCCCTCTTTTTCTAGACAAGTCCAATCTATGAAATTGTCACCCAAGCAGGTGCTCCCCTGCTCCTCCAGAACCATCAAGAACCACATTGACATCCTTGCTCCAGCCTTGGCCGATTTCTGCAATCACTCTTTTGCTACTGGGACTTTCCGCTCCCCCCTGAAGCACTCCCTTGTGCATCCCCTCCTGAAGAAGCCTTGCACCGATCCTTCCTGTCTGGTAAGCCACTGCCCGATCTATGTCACTCCTTTCCTGGGCAAACTCCTGGAAAAGCTGGCCATCTCCCAGCTTACTCTCCACAGTGGAGTCGGTTGGTTGTCTCCATGACCATCAGTCTGGCTTCTGAGCAACCAGGTGCATGGAAACTGCTCTCCTGAACACCCGTGAAGGTCTGCTCACTAATCTTGACTTTTGTCCTCATCCTCCTTGATCATTCTTCTGCTTTCAACACGGTCAATCATGCCATCCTAATCAATCGTCTGTGTGAGAACCTGGGCATCACGGATCAGGCTCACGCATGGTTGACCTCCCAACTCCTGGACTGTCCCTCTCAGGTCCAACTGGGGTCCTTTCTTTCCACCACCTATCCCTCCACATGTGGTATTCCCCAGGGCTCCAACCTCTCACCCTGGCTTTTCAACATATACATGGCCCCTTTGGGAAACCTCATCTCTACTTTCTCCCTCAACTTTCAGTGTTATGCGGATGGCACTCAACTCGCCTTTAGGCTCCCCTCTGCCTCTTCTCTCCTCTCCTCTCGCTGATTCCCGACTGTCTATCCTTGATTCAGGAATGGTGCATCCCCAACGATCTCTGCCTCAATGCTAGCAAGACTGAGATCCTCCTCATTGGGACCCCTGCTCTTGCTTTCCCTCTTTCACTCCGGCTGACCTCCTTTGGACATCTCCTTGCACCTTCCTGTCAGATAAAACATCTTGGGGTCATCTTAGACTCCACTCTCTCTGTCTCTCCTCACATCACGGAACGCTCTAAGAAGTCCCACTACTAGCTGCACCTCCTCAGAGTTATTATTCCTTTTCTCACTTTTCCCCAGAAGCTCACTGTCTCCAGAGCCCTAGTTCTCTCTAGGCTGGACTACTTCAACAGCCTCTTTCTCAACCTACCTTGCTCTACTCTCTGCCCTCTGCAACTAATCCAGAACAGGACTGCAAGACTTGTCCTTGGCTTCAAGGCCAGGGATCGTATCACTCCAGCCCTGAAATCTCTGCAATGGCTCCCAGTGGCTGCAAGGATATATCATATAATATAGCATATAACGCACCTGTACACAAGTGTGTCTGGGTGCGACAAGCCAAGTGGTGGAAACAGAGGGAGGACAAACAATGATCAAGTTCAAGACCCTCTGCATTGTCCACAAGGGTTTCTGGGTACAGGCCCCGCACTACATCCAATGTTCTCTTCCTAAACATCTTCCGTCTTGAGCCCTCCGCTCAGATGCCTCCAACTCTCTGATGGTCAGACGCTTCTCCAGGCAGAGAGTGGGAGGGAGATCCCTCTCCTCCCTCTGGAACGGGCTCCCTGCTTCTCTCAAACTCAAGCAGGCCCACCTCAGGTTCTGGAAGCAGCTCAAGATCTTCCTTTTCACTTCTGCTTTCTCTCTTTCGGTCCCTTGCTGACCCACCATTCTGCTGCATTGACTGGTCGCCTGTCTACCCTCAGAACCCAATGAACTCCAGGCTCCTCCACAACCTGTAAGCAACTGCACTGCCTCCGGGCCGCTGCTCACTTAGGGGTTGTATCTATAATCCTACAGTCCCATGCCTCCTTGCACTACCCAGAGCCGGCTCCCGCAGCTGCACTACTCCGAGTAATGCTGCCCTGATCGCACTTCCCCCTTCCCCTCTCCCTGGCACTTCTCCTCTACCTCTCCCCCCTGCACTTACATAATCTGAATGATACAAGGCCTAGTAAGATTGTTTGCTTCGTCCTCCTTATGTCTCTCTACCTTGTCTTGTCATGCCTAGAAACACTTGTGTACAGGTGTGTTATAAATGACTCATATCATTTCATATAGTCGCTTCTTCGTGAGTGTTTTTCTTAGATACCCATCACGAACTAACAGCATTACCGTGTCTTGTGCAGGCTCCGGTGGCACCATTTTGTTGGTTCCTAAGCCTAAATTCCCATTCACATGCAGCTCACTGGCTATCTTGTAGAAGGGTTGCAGGGCCCAAGATATGTTTTTCTTTCAGCTGGAAATCCCTTCTTCACAAAGCGGATTATTTCGATGGTGGTATTGGCCACAGCAATATGTGCTTCCCATGACTCTTTAAGGATGGTTCCTCGTGCTTGGCTGGGCACGTCATTAATGCTGGGACAATGTTTGCTCAAGTAGGATAGTATCCTCTGCTATCTGATTCGAGGGTGAGTGAGCAGAGGAAGCAGAGGAAGTCAGGTGGAGTGTTCTGCCACTCAGGAATGTACTCAGTTTTACAGTTGTACAGTTGAACTCCTGCATCTTCGAAGCCAAACTGGCTAGGCCGGCAATGAGCTTTACTGACTTCTCTGACCACAGTATGTTGACTAGAGGCTTGTGGTCAGTCTGTAGTAGAAAGTGGTGTCGAATGAAAACAGAATTTGAGTGCCATGTAATGTAATGACCATAGGGCTGCCATACAAGTAGAGACCTGTTAAGACGGACTAGTAAGAAAATAAATCTGGCTAGTGCACGTTGAAAAAGAAACAGAAAAATATATAAACTACTGCATGTTTCAACACTCACTGATAATGCTCCTTCTCCCTTCGCCAAAGCCTGCTTTAAATCCCAATTATGTTCCACACCAATCAACAGCTGCAAACATTTATGTATCTACTAACAAAGCGATAGAAGAGGACACAATGGGGCTCATTAGGAGTTTGGCGGTAAATCTGGCGATTTACTGCCAAACCTGTTTACCGTTACCCCCACTTGGTCCTGTGGATTTAACATGGGATTAGGATTGGAGGTAGGACGTTGGAAACAGGGCCATCTTAAGCATTTTTGGGGCCCTGGGCATGGACATCTTTGGGGCCCCCTCCACCAAACCAAAGGAATGAAGTGATCAACAATATCATGTGGCACCCCCCGCCCTCCCCACCGTGATCATAACCTATAGGTTGATATGCTGCCTCTCAAAGCAGGTTTACTCCCTTCAAGTCCCCTTAACCTCTTCATTCCTGCTCTAATCAGAATGATACACAAGTAGCATTTGAAGGCCAACATTAGCAATCTACGAAGAGGTTACTTCTCTTCTAGTATAGAAACAGGATACTTTTTATCAATTGCATCCGGGAAGGTATGCAGCCTGTAGTATTACTACAGGACTCTATGTCAAAGGTACATGTAACCCAGAATAGGCAGATAACTCACATTAGCTGCCTCAGAAAATGCAAAGGTGCTCAAGCATAGATAGAGTAGACCAATTGTAAGGAAGGAGAAAGCTACACATAGCATAGCATGGATAGTGAATGCAGATTAGAAGCTACCAGGAAGGTGTCTCTATCCAGACAGACTGAGATTAGAAGTGGGACATGGTTTTCAAATAGTGTTGCCATTAGAGATAAAGGGAACAAGTGCCTGTGGTGTGCAGTATATCAATGCTCACTATTATAGTGGAAGCAACCCTATACTTATGAAACCACGAGTAAGGCTTTTATGAAGATCATACCCTGAGAAGGAAATCACTCTGAAGGACTGACAGTTTTGAAAGGTTTAGGGACTGGCAATTCTGAGAGGTTAGGCAATGAAATATTAAATGAGATGCCCAGGATCACACATTGCTCAAGTGGTGAAGCTGGGATCTGTGCCAACTATACAATTTCTGCATTTTAACACTTTCTTTTCCAGCTCTTACCTTGTACTAAAACAATCTCATTTTATAAAACGGACTTGCAAAGTACACAAATCACATTTCCAAACCTGACAATTTTTAAAACCAAAATATTACAGAAGGATGTTACGCAAAATGGGAATTATTCTAGCTTCATTCTTTCCATCATCAAGGGAAGTATATAAGTACCGTCATACCAATCGATGTGATTTAACAGAGTTAATCTAGGTATGTCTTTTGTACTTTTAAGCTTTATATACATCCAAAACAATGGCTTGTGAAATTGTCATTCATAAACGTGCAGAAAAACCTTTGACTTTTATACAAAAAGCTAATCTTTTTTGTGTCAAACGAGCAGACCTTAAAATACGCCTGCCCAAGGCCCACAACATCTGGTCCGCTCTCACCTGTCTACCACCCCTTCCACTCAAATAGCCTACATAAGAAGAAATATCAAGGAATGGGCTAAATGATGCCACCAGCATCCAAGAAGGCACACCTTACAGAAGACAGCACAGTAACGCAAGAGATATTATATAATTTGACCAGGATCACTGTATCGTCTGCTGGCAAAGCCAGGATACAAGCATGAACATTTTGGTTCCACAGTTTTGAATTTGGATACTTATTCACCTCTTGGAATAATAGTTTATGCTCATCTTTGGAGGGGATTGCCTAGGTTTTAGAATGCCCCATCTGAATAAACCAATTTCTAGACCTTCACCATACGAATGACATGTTAGTTTTTATAGCAACCCCTATCTGGTGCAGGAACATTGCTGATAACAGCACCTCTTATGCTGCAAAACCAAGTACATATGCAGGTATGTTTATAAACTTCAGACATAGGAAAGGTGCAGCTATCCTTGCTGGAATGTGCTCTTGTAATCTTTCATATGAACACATATCTCTGCAATGAGTGCTTAACACACTGAGCTAACTTCAGAACCATTGTGGCACTCAATTTATCAATGTGGATTTCAACTTTGGCTATTGCACACGATCAACATGATTCCCACAGGAAGGAAATAATACTACAGACGTTGTGCTGTATGGAAAACACAAACTATGTATTCCACAATGAAGACATACAATCTCCTGGCGTGTGCTATTTAAGTATGGTAAACAATGGAATCTTACTTTAGATCAGGCAGCCTTGTGGAGGGCTCCTCCAAGGTGGGGGCCCTGGGCAAGTGCCCCTTTTGGCCTCCCATAAAAACGTCTCTGGCGTCTCTGGTTGGAAATCCCTGTTTATGGAGTCCATAGGAATCCAGGGGATTTTTTTGTTGATTTACCAAGAGCGGTAAATACTGTGCTGTAAATCCACCGATTTTTGGAGGTAAAGTGGAGGATTCGCATGCATCTTTCTGCTGGAGGTGAATCCTCCACTTTAGTTCTATACTAGGAATTTGGAGGTGCGGTAGAAATGTTAGTAATTCCAACCCCGACCAAAAAAGTGGAGGTAACAAAATGACTGCCACTTGTTCACTGCACTGTCCAATTTGTAAAGAAGCCCATTTCTTAATTGAATTGTAACGCTTTTACTTTCAGATCATGCGCCACTGCTGTCATCGACTTTTCCAAAATATTACCACCATGCGATCTTATAAACCATTAATGAGCACATTTAAAGGTGATTGAGGAGACGCTCCTGCAGTTATGGGGAACTCTTTCCATATGTGTTATGCCTCCCCGAGTGCTGTGGGTATTGAAGTAAAGATTTCTGAAGATGCCCTAATCCCAAACTGAGCTGCATGTTTCTCTCCCAAAATGGAGTCTGCCCTGTAGCTATGTTCTGAAGTGAGAGGTGCTCATGTGCACTCCAACATTTCTCTCTTGATGACATAGTAGTGTCTTCCCAAGTCTGTTTGCATCTTGGATGTAAATGCTTTCGTCCTTGTTTTGTGCCTTACCGTTTGCTTCAGAGCAGCTCTCCATCCGAACGTGCTGACGTCAACCGACATTATAGTTTTGAATCAGATAGTCGCAGGCAAGGTGGATTCGCTGCTAATTTTTCCTTGACCTTTGTGAATTATTCTTCCCACTCTTCTGACGATTCGTATCTAGCAACTTTTCCGCAGCAGTGCTCTTATGCACTCGATTGTGGTAGACTGGTTCTTAACAAATGCTGTGTCATACTCAACCATTCCCTGAGACGACTGTAGCTAGTCTCTGTCTATCCATCTGGGTGCAGGCTGTCTTTAGGATGCAATCCTTCTTTGGAAATGAAGTAGCCCAGGTAGTCCAATTGCCTTTATCGGGTGGCATATTTGTCAGTCTTGTGATCACCTCATGAATCACTGTATCACCCTAGAAGTATTTTACTGCTGCTTTGCCTTCCAGCATGATCGTCTTCATACTCTGAAACAGACTTGGCCAAACAGAGCCTGAATGTCATGTGTGCATATGGAAAGGCGTTAAATGGGGTGATGAAAGCTGTGAGATGTTTATACTTGGGATGCAGTCTTCTTTGGTGGTAGGCACTCCTTGTATCTAACTTTGAGAAGGTGGCACCATTCAGGGACAGTCCTAACCCTGAAATGGTAACTTTATTGGGCACTTGGCGTATCCCAATGGTGTGATGGTTTGCCCATCCTAAAGGAACGGACTCTTTTTCATCTCATGTATGGGGTAGTCTTTATCCCCTCATAATTCCTTCCAGGTATCCATGATATGAACATGTAGTCCGAGCCGGATTGAGCCAACACGTGCACGCTTGCCTTTCCCAAGTGTGTTTCCGACATGGGCTTTGGCCTCTTCGACTTCAACAACTTATGAGGTTCATATGAAGTCCTTCACACAATTGGTGTTTTTTAAATTAATCTTCATTGTATAAGAAGCTGCTTATGATAAGGAACGTCTGGGGAGACACAACCTCTACTTCATGTTCTCTCTTCAATCATCCTGCATTGTCCTGTTCCCCGTACAAACAGGAACCTCAATAATTCTGTGCCCTCACTAGGTCTGCCCCACTGCCATGCATGTAAGCACTGCTTTACTCTTGATCTTTGTGCCATCACTACAAAAATACAGCACAAGTGCCTGTGTGAAGACCTGGTGAGAACTTCGGATCAACAAGGGAAACACGCAGATGGACAAAAACCAGCAGAATTCACCTTTTGCCCCTACCATTAGAACCTTACGAAGAGAGGACGACAGGCGGTAGTGGAACAGGCGAAAGACCTACATGAGCTCACATCGACCACTTGTTACCTGCAAACACATCCCAAACATCGGGGAGCAAGCACCATCAGTAGAGAGCACGAAGAATACAGAAAAATGCTGAAGCCAGACAAGCAGTAACACACTGCGGGTCATTTTAAATCAAACTAAATTTCATGCAGGGGACCGCCATTAGCATTTACATGCATTGATTTGAAACATTTACAAAGCATAGTGTAATTATGAAATGTTTTTGTAAACAAAAAAAAAACACTGCTTGAAATTTTCGCTTTGCAGGCAGTTTTTTTATAAAGAATTTCTATGGGATCTGCCTGCTCAGTAGCTGGTGAAAAACACAAAGCAAATTCCATAGGAATCCATTGGTTTGGCATTATCTATACTAACTTTGCTGATGACAAGCAAATCCTTGTCCCCCTCTCTGGCAACCACCATGATGATTATGTCACAATCAACAATGTGTATAGCACTATCCAGAACTGGATGGCCAACAACAACCTGTGCCTCAATGATGATAACACTGCGCTACTCATCGTGGTCTCCCCCCCACCGCCTGAAACTACTTGACTCTCTCTACTCCTCCTTCCCCATTCATGGTTCCGTCATCCCAGTCCTGCTGGGTTTACCTCGATGGATAGCTTACCATGAGCACACTTGCCTCCTCTACAGCTTACACTCCCAAACTCTTTCCATTGAGTAAACCCTTTCTCTCCCCTAATAATTGCCTCAAGCTTGCCAGAACCTTGATGCTCAGCAAATTGGATCTGTCCAATTGAATGTCCTCAAGGGCACTTCCGCTACTAACCTCCCCAAACTTCAACTTCTGCAAATTAAAGCATTACGTGCTGCATTCGGACTCTGTCGATCTGACCACATCACGTTAGTACACAAAGAATCTCACTGGCTGCCCAGCAAAGCCTGCATTAACTTTGGAACCCTTTCCATGGCCCCCCTTTATCTCAACAAGTGCCTCAATAAAAAAGACACCAGGCATGCTCCCTCTGCTCTCCAAATCACACCGCTCTGGTTATGCCACGCTTCAAGCATGCCAGAGCAGGTGGCGAGAGCTTCAGTGTCACAGCCCCTATCCTCTGGAACTCTCTACCACCTCATATCAGAAATTAGCCTTCCTACCATGCCTCCAAGAGACTTCTGAAAACGTGGCTGTTACGAATAAACTCTGTCAGAATAGGATGGCACCCATTTCCACTCCTTCCACCTTACCCTTCTACTGGACTTACATGATGCCATTCATATGATGCTATTTGTGATACTTGTTTACTGTATCTTGTACAGACGCTGAGATACCCGTGGGTTTGGGTGTTACATAAATGCTATAAATAAAGAGGGTGATGCTGCTAAATGCACTGGGCGTCAAAGGCCAGGGAATTCTTGTGGGATTGAAGCCTGAAGAGGTGCAGGATGATGGTGATGATGTGTTCAAGGAAGCTGTGAGAAGGATTGTGAGAGGTTCGTGAGCAAAGAGAAAATAGTGTTGCACAGGATCCGGTTTCACAGCAGGAAGCAGGAGCCTGTAGAGCCGATGGATGACTACGTCATTAAGATGAGGGAGTTGACAGCCTTGTGTGCCTTTGGTGATACCGCTGAAGACAGAATTTGTGATATGTTGATAGTGCACACCAACACGAGGAAGGTGCAAGATAAGTTCATATTGGAGAAAGAGTTGCAGATGAACAAGGCAATTCAAATTGCCAGGGTGGTGGAGGAAACCTTGTGAAGGCGCAAGGAGCTGGCCTCCCAGTCCCGGATGTGCACGTGGTGCAGTTCAAGGGGAAGAGAGACAAGTGGCAGCCTGAAACCAAAGATGAGAAGGGGGGCAAGCGTGAACCTCTAAAATGTCAAAGGTGCACCAGCACCCGTCACCTGGCGAATGACAGAGAATGTCTAGCTAGGAATAAAGAGTGTTCAGACTCTAGAAGATTCGGACACTTAGCCATAGCTTGCAAATGGCGGGGGCAAGAAAGTGACTGCGTCGGTGATGAGTGAAGAAACAAAAGGGGAGGAGTCTTCAGAGGAAGAGGGGTGTCCGACCGTCATGGTGAGCAGAGGTATGGCCAGAAGGGAGAAACTGCACTGCGTCATCAAGGTCAACGGAAATAAAACATAAGTGATAGTGGACTCAGGTTCAGATCTTACGATACTGCCAATTTGCACATACAAAGACATGGTCAGCAAAGACAAGGTAGAAGTGAGGAGAGCGAAGCAGAAACCAACAATCTTTGGAGGAGCCACTGGGAGCCTGCTGGGGTATATGCTGGGCACAGTAGAATTCAAAGGAAGAGTGATAAAGACGAAAGTCTACATTTTGGAGGAGTGTCTGGCTGTACAAGGATAGGATGATCAAGCCAAAGGTGAACATCAGGTTGGATCCCAGCAACGAGGACCAAGTTCTGTCAGTGAACACAGGAGGAGAGGAGCATTGGTGTCCAGAGAAGAATTTCCCTGGTTATTTTCCGATAAGCCGGGTAAGATTAAGAACTATGTGCACAAAATAGTGCTGAAACAAGATGCTGTTCCAGTAAAACACAAAGTGAGGCTGGTGCCAGCAACAGTGAGGGGAGTTCTGCAGGTGCAGTTGAAGGGAATGTTAAAGGATGGCACAATTGAGACACTGGAGTCATCCGAATGGCTGAGCCTGGTTGTCCTAAATCTGGAAGTGGTCATGAACAGCTAACCTCTCTGCAGTATAAATGAGCTGATCCTCATGATGAAGGAGGCCAAGGCGTTTCTAAACTTGATATGAGGGACGGCTATCACCAGATCAGCGTACACAAAGAATAGAGGCCGCTGACAGCGTTCCTAACGGCTATTACCAGGACAACATCTTGATGAATGCATAGGATTTGGAAACTCACGACATTGTACTTTAGAAAGTATTGACCCAAGTGCAAGATGCTGGAGTGAGGTTGCGCTTTGGCAAGTGTGCGATCAAAGCCAAAGAAATTGAGTACTTGGTGTGCAAGATTTCCAGAGAGGGTATGTGATGAATCCGAGGTGATTACCCCTGGAAACCCTGACTTGGGGCCCTTCTTATGTGGCCAGACAAAAGGCAAATGCTTCCTGATCCTGACCCTGGGGGTGGCGTTCTGCGGTAGGATCACATGGGGGTGGGGGACCAGGTCAGGAAAACTAGGATGACTTTCTTAATAACTTTCCTAGATATCCTACAATCTTAATGGCCTATTGTAGAATTGAACCATGTGAAGAAAGAAATAATCAGAACAGTGGGGACTTCAAGTCCCACAATGCTCTAAGTAGGTCAAGGAAGAGGGACTTAGAGGCACTATATTGCAAGATGCAGTCTAGTGGTTCGAATGACCCACACCTGAGCGGGACTTTTAAATATATAGGGCCCCACCAGGTGAAGGCCATTAGAACAAGAGGGTGGAGTTGCAGAGACCACCTGTTGCAGTTGCAGGAGAAGCTGAAGTGAAAGAAGAAGGGAGATGCCAGAGCCGCAGCTATTTGTGAAGCGGGTATCGGTTCTGAGAGGGTTTCCCAGGTTAATAACCAAAATTGCAGAAATCCACGGTGGGAAGCAGCATTGCAGCAAGCTTTCCCCCTGGGGAGAGAGGCTCTCCTGCTGGCATGCAGTGTCCCGGTGGCAGGCAAACACAGGTATACACTTGCAGCGAAGGAAGCTTCTTTCCTGTTCAGGAACTGAAAAGCAGCCTGCTGTGCAGACAGAGGCGGAAGAAGCAGAGCGAGCAGTGGCAGCAGTTCACATGGACACTGGTGCAAAAGCCGGTGAGTTTACCAGTGAAGGGCAATAGTTAAACAAGATGACAGCAAGCATTGTCCAAGCCACACAGAAGCAAGAATAAGAAATAAACATTATCAGCAGTTTGTTGATGTGAAAATGGGAAAACAGAAGTGGCAGGAGAGAGAGGTCCCTCCTGGTATAGAGTGTTCAGGAGGAGAGGACCATAACCTGCATCGACTATGGCAAAGCCATGAGTTGAACAAACAGCAACAATGTGTAATATACTTCACTAAAATAAGTTGTGAATGTCGACCTGGATGAAAGTTAAAGACTTTCTTCAAGATTTGAAGTAAACCTTACCACAGTGTACTTGTAGTAGTGTTAGGAGCTTTTGTCCTGACAGGCGAGTATACCATGGTAGGGACCTTTTAGTGGTATTCCTGGCAGGCTAGTGGACCAGGAGCAAAACGTTGAATTACTGCATTGTGGTTGAAGGAGTTGTGAAGAAGAAGTGGCAAAGCCACTGAAGTGTTTGATGAATTGTTGTGGAATCATCCTGACAAACTTTGTTGTTGATACCTAAGAATTGTAAAAGTGTTTGTGTTGAACGTTTGCTACAAGTGGAAAGACAAAGACTTGTCATCTTATTGAACTATTGGTTAAATTCCAAGTGGAATACCTTTGGAGCCAGAAGAACGTTATAATCAGAACCTAGTTACAAAATGGAACTTACATATTTTAAACTTGTGATTGAAAATACTGCTTTGAATCTGGGGAGTTTACAAGGATATACAGTTGTCAGGTTTATGTTGGATATAACTGTTATTTCAGTTATTCTTGAATTGCCATATATTAGCTTAATGAGTTTGATTTATGTAGAAGTGTGAGGGACAGATTCCTTTTGTTAGAGTGTTTCCTTTAGTTTATTTTGATATGCAGGGAAATCCTCTTCAGGCTAGTGTGAGAAACTCGCTCTCAGGTGGCCAGGGCACGGCCATTGCCTTATGGTCCAGACCCTGGGGGTGCACCAGTGTGGGAGGATCACCTGGGTGACCGGTCTTCCAGGAGTGGGGGTGAGACGACCGATGGTGAGAAGTGGTATTCCCCCCTTTTCCGTACCCATGACCCATCCTAATTTTTAGGATCCTCCATCATCCCAACTCCCCCCGTTTTCTATGGAAACACTGGGCCGAGGAAGAGGGTGACTGAGAGTAAAGAGGCTAACCCTTGCATATCTCATTGGACATGTCCCGCTAATTGGGTCAGGCAAAGTCAGGCACTTGACTTTAATGACATACATCTGCTAGCCATTAGCTCTCCCCACACGGTTAAAAGGCGGAACATAGAGACACACTCTGGGAAAGGTGAAACACTAGAAGGAGCAGAACCTCTGGGGAAAAGGCGAACCTACTGGAGCAGAGCAACCGACAGAGGGACGAGAGAAAAGGGCAGAGAAACCCAGGAGATCCCTGCAGTTGGTCGTTGTTACCGAAGAGCCATGAAAGATATACGGAGAAGGACAAATCTCAGACCAAAAGACTGCATTGTGTTTCAAGGGCACCAGCAACTCTCCTGGGTGACGACCGAGTTAGGAAGGCGAGGCCAAGCCCATGAAAGGCCGGTGTGTGTTAAGGAAAGATTGAAAGTGCAACAGTATATCTCACAAATGAAGGCTACACGTGTGTGTATGAGACACGAAGGAAGGCAGACCCGTGGGGAACTTTTAATTACCGATAACTGTGAAGCCAGTGATACAGAGTAGCGGAGTGGTCCGGCAAAAGGAAGTAGCCCACTGAAATGTATTGTTATAAAGCGACAAAGTGAATGAACTCTAAAATGCGTAATGACCAAGAGTAACCCCGACAAAAAGGGAAGTGAAAAGGTGAATGTTGAACTTTTGTGCTTATGATGCTAAACTACCCTGACCAAGAGACACTGAGGGAAAAAACACAAGAGTCTGAGCTGAAGGGAAAGCCGAAGTGGTCCTGCAGAGGTCCATAGTAAAAGTCTTGCACACTCGAAAGTCTTTTACATTGGGAAAAGTTCTGAACCCGATTGAGGGAGACTGATTGTGTGATGAATTAGGGGAAGGGAACCCCTACAAGTGCTGTGATTGAAAGGTCTGAGCATGACCAAGGGAGACCTACGTGAACTTTTTGCTTTGAGAGGTCCAAGCCCGACAGAGGGAGACATACTTGTTGAACTGTGAACTTTTTGTTGAACTGTGAAAGAACTGGTGAAAGCTGGAATAAGTGACTTTAACATGGAAGGCCAAGCAGGCCTCGATCCACGTTTTTGAACTGCCTTTGTTTTGAGAACTTGAGCCAGAGTGTGTCCTGTTTACGGGGACCGCCTTACTCCGTGCTGTCCAATGTGGGAAAGAGAGCTGACTCAGCCACATTGATTCTTTATGATTTTCCTTTACATACATATTCCCCTTTACACACGTGTTGTATAAGGGATAGGGCAGGTATTCGGTTTTGTTAGTATAGGCCATTTTTGATTTGACAGAGCAAACTAGGACTGTGTTTCTTCATTATTTGATGGTAGAGACTACTCCCATCCTAGTTATAGGGCAAAGCAGGAGTTTTTCCAAACCCCAAAAATTGAATAAAGGTTTTGAAATTGAATCTATTGTGTCAGTGTCATACTTGTGATATCATGCCTCCCTTAGAGTAGGGATAGTGAGGTGTTTGTCAAACCCTTTTGAATTAATAAAAATTATATCTTAAGAAAAACCTTTACCAAGTTGTCTGCCTCACATTTCTGACCCCTCACAATGGATGAGTCTGAAAAGTAACTTGTTGCAGTCCATAGTGAAAGCGTCAGCACAGGTCAACAAGGAGGAAATGAGGTCATTCTTAGGCCTGGTGGAATATTATGCAAAATATGTTCCCAACTTTTCAGAGATGGCTGCACTGATGAGGGAGTTACTGAAGAAAGGCGCTGAGTATAGAGGGCACCAAAAGCAGAGGATAGCATTTGAGCACCTCACACACACCCCATGCCTTCAACCTTTTAATCCACTGTGAAAGACCATCATAACAACTGATGCCAGTGCATATGATCTGGGGATGGGCAGTAGAATACTTCAGGACACACTTATGGGGCACGAAATGTCAGTTGATGACTGACCACTGTGATGAACGTCAGGGCATCCTTACTTCTTCTCCCCCTGTATCCTTCTCTCGGGTGGCTAGGGAAAGGCCATCGCTCTTAGATCCTGACCCTGGGGGTGGATATGCAAGGGAGGATCACCTGGGTGGAGGAGACTTGGGGAGTGGGGAGAGGATGCTCTTCGGTGAGACATGGCATCACCCATTTCCTTTTCATAACGAACCCTCTGTCCCTCAAGCCTTTGTAGGCTACTGCTAGCCCTTTCCCTGTTCTTCCCTTTAAAACATTCCCCAAGAAGTGCCATTTCAACACTGGGACGAGGAAGAGACCAACTAAAGAGACGCATCCTTGTTATATTAATACACACAAATACCAGTCTCATCTGTGTACTGAGACGAGAAGGAGTACAACAAGAGGAAAGCAGGACTACCGTTTCAATAGTGAGCGGTCTAGTCTTTTCTGTACTCATCATGGTGGCGGGAACTTTAAAGGCCTACATCCTTTTGGAAAGGGAGTCAGCTATGGAAGCAGGGCTATGGACTGCTGGGTGCCGACAGACCCCTCCAGATCAGTGGTGTGGCATGCAGAACGCTGGTGACTCATTTGAGGATGCAGAGTTTATGCAGCGGGAAGCGAAGCTTAAGAACGGCAGAAGCCGGTGGCAGACTGCAAGAAGGAGACTGGCGTGACCGAGCGAAGTGGTCGTAAAAGTCCTGAGATGCAGGAGGAGCATCACTGGGTGAGCGGAGCCACAGAAAGCCACTGGGAGAAAGAGCCAGGTACCACTCAGGAAGGAGAGAACTTGTGGCGGCCGAGGACCTCGCAGAGAAGCTGTAAGCTCCAACTGGTGAGTGTACCAAGAAGGGGGAACACCGGACTGGCAGGTGAATATGCAACGCAGGCAATGAACCTTGATTTGAATACTGAACTAAGTGAAAGCAAGTATAAGTACTTTTGAATACCGAATGAAGTGAAAGTAAAAATACATACTTTTGAATAACGAATGGAATGAAAGCGAGTTTTGAGCACTCGTGAATATTGTGCAGAGCGAAAGATAGTTTGTGAATCTGCCAAATACAAAGAACTGCATAAATAGGAGAAATAGAAAGAACTGCATTATATGAGAAAACAAACATTGGTAAAAGTCAAAAGGATTCAAGGAACTGTATGTCATTAGGAAACATGCACAGTGCAAGAAAGTGTAACACATGCATAGTGTCCATACAAGCAATGGGACAGTGTCAGGAGAGTGTGTCACAGGTGAATATATCAATCATCAGTGTCAAGTTGAAGCAGTGGCATAGTGTTGATGGCAAGCAGCCAAGATGGGGTATTGGTTGCATGGCCTGTAAGGGGTGGACTGTGTGGTCCGAAAACTGCGCCTAGACCGACTACACCCCTGTATGGAAAAGCCACTGAAAGCACCTATTAAGAAGCTTGTGTTTTACAACAACCTCGTAGGTGTTTTGTCATAGTCAGGCAATTGGAATTAATGACCAACACCTGAGGTCACTTAACACTCCTAACTGACTGCATAGAGCAAAGGGGAACAGACTGTATTGAATGGATCTGGAGACACATGAGCAGGGAGCCGTGTCACACAAGAGAGAGAGAGAGATGCTGAGGCTGGTCGTGAGAGGGTCTGGAAGTCCTGCTACTCGTCTTATTGGGTACATGAAGCAGGAGCTCTGGTGTGCTCAAAAATCCCAGCCACCGCGAGAAACCAGGAGATCAAGCTGTGCTCTCTGTGGCTGCCGTGAGGGAAAGGTGAAGCTGTGGAAGCCGGGAAGCAGAACGAGGAGCGTTAAGAGTCCTGTGGCGAAGGACAGAAAACAGAAGGGAGATGCCGTGTGCAACCGGTGAGTGAAAACCAGGGAAACACTCATACCGGGGCACTCTGGGAACTTGTAACAGAGTTACCTTTTGAATACCGAACTTTGTATGAAGAAAAAGACTTTTGCGAATGAATATAAGATATTCTAAAAACATTGCCCACAGTCAAGGTGCGTCTATAAAGCTGTAGGGTAGCAGCATATATTTGTGAATATTGATCTGAATGAAAACTGTGGTGTTGAAAATAATGCTAACATTGGAAACTGTGTGAAACAAGCATTGGCAAGAGCGATTGAAAACTGTGTGCTTTGAGAAACCAAAGATTGGCAAGAGCCATTGGAAACTGTGTGCTTTGAGAAACCAAAGATTGGCAAGAGCCATAGAAGTGTGTGAAGTGACCAAACAGTGGTAAAGCAATAAGGAAATGTGAAATTCGAAGCATCCCTTCACCTGGCAGGTGAGTAAACCAGGCATCACTGTAGAAGTGAAGCAGTGGCATTGCGCATACCCAAAACTGATAAGACAAAGCAAGTAAGGCTTATTGGTTGCGTGACCTAGCATGGGTGGACCATGTGGTCCAACAACTGCGCCTAGACCGAGGATACCCACCTACTGAAAAGCCACGTAGAAGTGAAGAAGTGGCATTGTGCATACCCAAAACTGATAAGACACAACAAGTAAGGTGTATCGGTTGCATGACCTGTAATGGGTGGACCATGTGGTCTGACAACTGCGCCTAGACCGAGGACACCCAGCTACTGGAAAGCCATGTAAGGGACTTGCTGAGAAACCTGCGATTGAATATAAAAGAAGTTTGATGTGAAACAGAAAGTAAGGAACTGTAGTTGTTAATCTTGTAAAGAATAACCAAACAAGAGGAGCTGTGAAGTGTCCCTGGAAATTGTGTTGTGAAGAGGAACCAGAAAGCTAGGGCATGGGAATCCCTTGGCTTTGTGAACAGTTTTGAAACTAGGGGAAGGGGGACATCCTTTTAAAAGACCAGAGCTGGAAGAAGCTCAGAGCCTTTCTTTTGAACATTCATTCCTTTTCAAGCTAGGAGCTGAAGAAGCTCAGTACTTTTACTTTGAACACTTATTCTTTTGACCTTGAGAATCCCACACAGTGTATACACATAGATATGAGGGCAAGTGGAGGTTTTGGACACAGAAAGTTACTTTCTTTGGACTTCATGACACAGACTTAGTTTCATTTAAGTAGGGAAATCCCACCCTACCATAATTCTAATTTTATTTTATAGCACGCTTAATACCGAAGTGGTTTCTAAGCGTGGACCCGGGATTCAAACTTCTGTTGCTCTGAGCTAAAGTACCTGTGCCAAGTTAGGCCTTTTTCCAACCCTTAGTTTGAGTTAAATAAAAACTGGTTACAAACTTTACTCAGTTGTCTGTGTCTAACTTCATGATGCCTTCACAGGAAGGAAACGGCTGTGCCTTTTGAACTTGGGGAAGGGGAAGCTGATTACAAGCCAAGAGCTGGAAGAAGCTCTGAACTTTACTTTGCAAATTATTTGTTTTGATGCGGACATCCCTACACCTTTATACAGCTAGACGTGAGGGCAAGTATAGGTTTTGGACCCAGACAGACATTTTCTATGGACCTCCTGACACAGACTATCCTTAGTTTTCTTTATGTAGGGAAATCCCACCTTAGCATAGGGCAAGTTTGGCCTTATTCCATCCTGACTTATAAGTTAATAAAACTTTGTGGACTAAACTTGAACCCGTTGTCTGTGCCTGCTTCATGATGCCGTCACACCACAAACCGTAATCCACAGATTGAGCCTGGGAGGGACCAAAACGTCCACGCCTGCCTTGCCTGATTTGCCGCTAAGCTTCAAGACTATACATACAAGATTGTACAATTTTGTGAGATGAAGAATGCCCAGGGTGACTGCATGCCCCGCCTACCCAAAGCAAGAAATGCAGCCAACAACTTCCTCAAGGACGAGTGTGTAGTGGTGTCCTTCGGGGACCACCGAAGCACAGAGTTCCTTGAAATGAGTGAGGGATACAGGAAAGAGGAAACAGCCAATGACTCAATGATGGCAAAACTCATGGAATGGGTCACTAAAGGGTGGCCTGATGAAATAATGATTCTCGAGGGGATGAAGCCATACTGGAAAGTGGTAGACAAAGTATTTGAGAGCGAAGGGTTGTTGATGAGAGGTGATCAGGTTACTCCGCCAGTAGGAATGAGGAAGATTATCATGCGTAGGGCCCATGCACAGCACCTAGGAAGCAACATGAGGAGGAGACACGTGAGAGAGTCCTACTGAATTTGTGCATGACATTGCAACGTCCACCTCCACTTGCAACGCCCCCCTCCACTTGCCCTTTCTGCCTTCCCCTGCACTTGCGCGATCTCAATGTCACCTGGCCAAGTAAGACCGGTGCCTCTTTCGTCCCTCTGTTCCCCCCTCCCTTGCCTCATCGCGCCTTGAAACACTTGCATATAGGCACGTTATAAATGCCATATCATATCATACTGGTGGCCAGGCATGGACCAGGACATAAGCGTCAGGTCGGAGAGGTGTCATGAGCGCCTAAATAGCGCCAAGAGGCTGAAGGTCAGGCAAGCTCCATTGGTCCCAAATTAGATACCGGAAGGAGTGTGGACTGGAATTCATCTGTCCTCTAGAGGTAAGGCCACTGGAACACAGATATGGGATAGCATTGGTTGACTATCTGTCCAAATGGGTAGAAACTGAATTTGTGTACTACATTGCAACGTCCACCGAGGTGGGTATACTCAAACACATTTTTCAGAGGGAAGGTCTGCCTAAAGAAATCATCACAGACAATGGCGTCAAACTAGTTTCCAGGGAGATGGAAATGTTCATGAGGGACAACAATATCCGCCAGGTGAAAGCTTTGTTATATCATCCCGGGCTCGTTGAGAGGACCAATGAGTTATTCAAAGGGGTATTTCAGCCCTGGCTGTCAAGAGTTAGAGAGGATGACACAGTAAAATGGAGGACAGTGTGGCGGATTAGGAAAACTAAGGGGCAAATGAAGAACTGGTATGATAGGCAAGGAGACGCCCAAAGGAACAATGTTCAAGAAGGTGACTTGATCAAGATAAAGTTACTGCATAAGGATACTAAGATAGGATCCAAGTCCAGCAGACCCCTTAGAATAATGCAAAGGTGCCTGAACCATGTACGCACACAAGATGGCAGAAGATGGAAAATTGAGAGAGTTGCCCTGTTTGATACGAGGGCCAAAGAGTCCAATGAGCTGGAAGATCAAGGACAGGTGCACAAACAAAGCGAGGGAGAAAGGAGGAGTCTTGATGAATCGAACATGGACAACCTGGAGGTAGAGGAGCAAGGCTTCTGTGAACCCGAGAGATCATGAAAAGTTGCGTCTAGCAGAAAGTGGGGTGCATAGTGAGCAGAGTGAGGAGACGGAGATGATGTTGCAAAGTGAGGACAGCAGAGAGGGACAGCCTCAACGCGAGATGAAGAGAGCAGCACGATATGCGGACTTCATCTTGCATGGGGTAGTATCAAGCTGCTCACCAAAGGGAGGTATGTGGGGTCCATGTCTTGCGAGACATTGGCCGTCAGCTCTTGCGAGACCTGAGCTGAGCTGCACATGCAAGACCTGGCGTGCGGCCATTCTGAGCGCGGGGCTGTGCTGGAGGCACCTCGACCCTGGCACTCCTCCTAAGAGGACTCCCACGCATCCATATTGGCAAGGACATTATCTGATGAACATACTGATGTACAATTGCACATATGTTCTTCGATGCACAGTCACAATGAAGTAACCATGTACTGATTAGCTGTATTATAAGAGGTGAATAAAGATATTAACCTCACCACGCCCACTGTGTTCCCTCAGGCCACAACAGTACAGTACGCTGCAAGCATGCTCGAAGCAGGAGAAAGGCTCCAGAGTGTTCACAGGTACCGTGAAGCAGCCTCCACACTGCCCCAACATGGAGAGACGCCGAACCGACAAGCGGGAGCCGTGAGAGAAACAGGAGCTATAGAGCAGAGGAGGCGGAAGGGAGCAGAACGCCGAAGACCCACCACAGGCATACCGCAGGAGATTCTGCACGCGCCATCAAGAGCCGGTGAGTCCACCCAAGGGAAGCGGGGTCACCGGGGCGTATTGGCAACACTGCCAAAAGCAAATAATGGTGAATGCAATGTATAAGAAATAAGCAAGTAAAGGGCACATAAAGAGACATAGCGAAGTAGATACAAAAGAAGTTTGCAAATGTATGCCATATGCATATGAGAAAACCCCTGGAGACAGGCAGATTCAAGTCACGAGAGAAAATCCCTGACAAGAGAATATACCAGGCATATTTAAGTTACAAGAGGAACGCCCTGGCAAGAGCATACGCCAGGCAGTTGCAAGTGTGTTCGTATAAGAAAGCCCTGGCAGGGGAGTATACCAGGCAGTGCAAGTGTGTTCATATAAGAAAGTCCTGGCAGAGGAGTATACCAGGCAGTTGCGAGTGTGTTCATATAAGAAATCACTGGCAGGAGAGTATACCAGGCAGTTGCAAGTGTGTTTATATGAAAAAGCCTGGGTAGGGAAGCACACCAGGCAAGAACAAGTTGAACAGTGTATATAAATACATCACCTAAAGAGGTCCTGAGAAGGATATCTCAGGACTAGCAAAATGCTGTGTTACACTAGATATCCTACCAACATACAGACTCACAGCCAAGTTGTTGTGTTTACCCGTTGTGTTGTTGATCAAGAGAAATCTTAGGAACTAACATTCTTGGAAATATGAAACAGAGTGAAGAAGAATCCAGGGGAAGGGAGCCATCCTTTAGAATAATGAACTCTATCCTTCGGGAACGTTTCTGTTGGAGTAGCACATTTCCTTTTTGAACCTTTGTACACTACTGAAGTCCAAAGACATTTTCCCTTTCACCTTAGAGTGGATTTTTAGAATGTGGAAGCAGAATAGTACCTTAGACAAAGTATATTTTGCTTTGGACATTCGGAGATCCACCAGACCCTTAGTTTTCTTTGAGGTAGGGAAACACCTCTTAGGCATTTCCCAACCCCTTTTTTTTGTCAATAGCAGTTTATGGCCAAAGCCATGACCCCCTGTGTCCGCGTCTCATTCCTGGCACCTCACACTGCATAAAACGCCCTCTAATCTTGATATGTAGGGCCAGTCCGCCAAGTGCCACAGTTCCAACCCAAATGTAATACTGAGCGCACTTTTCCCTTTGTAATACTTAGTCAAGGGAAGGAATGAGAAACGGCAATACCTAAAATATAGCCTAGGTATTTAAATTGGTTCACCTTTTCAATATTCCTCCCTTTAAGCAACCACTCAGAGCTCATATGCTTTCTAGTACTTGTAAAGTGAATTAATTGGATTTTATCTATGTTGATCACCAATTCATTCACTAGAGATAAGCAGATAGAGCACCTAAAGCTCACTGGAGGTCCACTGCAGTTTGATCAAATATGAGAATATCATCAGCGCAAGCTATCCACTGAACACGCTGATCAGCTAATTTAGGAGCGAATGTTCACATTTTTTTAAATGCCAGGCTCAAATCGGAGATGTATAGAATGAAGAGACAGGGAGCAAGGACACAACACTTTCTCACACCTCGTAGGGTAGGGATTGGCTCAGTCAGTCTTCCTGACCCATCTAGCCTTACCCTAATATAAGAGGTGGTATGAGGTTTTATGACAATATCCAACAAACTTAAAGGGAGACTCCAAGCAGACAATTTATTCCAGTCTCGTCCTATTTACGAAATGAAAAGCTGAGGACAGGTCTATAGTTTATTAGCATTCTTCTGCTAAGCCTTATTTTAAACACACGCTAGGATATAACCATTGAGCCGAGTCTCTATAGACCTTTTGAAACCCGTCTGGAATTGCTCAATTCTTCCTGTATTACCAGCCCAAGCTTGTTGCAAGCATCAAACAGCGCAAATGGGTAGTAATTCATAGCAGACTGTCAATTGCCTTTTTATATATTGGCACTCTTTGGGTAGAATTAGTAATACGGAAATATATCAACTCTGTCTACCAGCAAAAACCACTTTGTAAACGTTGGTATTAGGACTGCGACCACATTATCTCGAGGACAGCCATTTAGTTGAGAAAAATGACTGCACCAAATATATTCAGAGATGGGATTAATCTGCATTGTCTGATGTGTTTCGATTTCTAAATTAGTACGTTTCCATAATTTGGCCGGCTGGTTAGACGCAATAGCATAAATTGGCTATCTTTATTATATAGATGGAATCTATGGTAATTAAGCCAATTATTATACTGTTGTTTGAGTGGCCGATTGGCATCTATACCTATGATTACCCACACAGGCAGAAGCTCTCAATTTCCTCAATGAGACTTGCATATTCTTTTTTTTGTTCTCTATATCTTCATCATATTGATGCAATCTTTTTTGTAAACTAGAGATTGCAGGCCCTCCTCTTCTTTTTGGTATAGTTTCCAAATCAGCATTTCCTTTAATGAAATCATGACATTTAGCAGGATGTAAAAAGTCTCTAATTAATGTCTCATTTCCCACATTCAAAAGAGTGTTTGCCCCAGTGTTAAACTTGGGGATATTCTGACAGTTCTAAATAAACCTATTATCTTGGGCAGAGACCTGGAAAGCCTGGGGTACCATAGTGGGTCCTATGTCAACATATTCATATTTCTGAGTCTGGAGGAAGTTACAGTCACTCAGGGTCGTATAATTTACACAAATGTGATCACAAAGATTGTAAACACTCAAGGAGCCAAAACTGAAATCTATATGCAATGAAAAGGATTGGCTATGTCAAGTAGGCGCTGGACGAGTATCCCCTTGCATGTTTATATTCATTCTATCAAACCACCCCAAATGTTAAAAAAAACTGGCCCACTTGTGTTCTCTTATCAGTGCTCCCTTCAAATTAGTGGATAGTATATTATATTTTTCAGCGAACGTTTTCCCTCCTAAATTGGGACAGTAGCTGTTTAAATCTCCTCCCAGAAAGATATGATCTGGGTTACCTCGTTCAAACCATAATGTTAAAATACAAGAAAGATCATCTAGAAAGTCATCCAATTCTTGACAAGCAGGGTTCCAATATATATTGATTGTTAAAAAGATTTGAAAGCGGCCTGTACTGGTGGATTTAACACTTTTCACCAAGATTCCAGGGTTACTAGATAGCAATCGTTTGAAATGATTGAATGTATATTTTCAAACAAAGACAAGAGACCACCAGCCGGTCTGCTCTTCAAACCAGCACAAGCAGGCTGAAGGAAGGCTGAGAAGCAATGCAGCAAGGGGCAGATTTTGAGCCCTACTTCTTGTAATAATAATATTCTGAACTAGGCAAGATTAGAACAAAGGGCACGAGATGCAATACGTTTGTTGTGCCCTCGCAAATTCCAAGAGATTATTGACAAGTTGTGTATGTTAAAGAGATTGGTATATTGGCCGTGAGGACGCTTGATGGGAAGCAAGTACAGGCGGAATCCACGACCAATCAATCATCTACAACCGTATGCTTCACTAATATACTGTCATGAACCCATCAGGAAAACAGGGCACACCTTCAAATGGCAGTGTGGGAAAGGTCTGGCCATTGAGAGTAGCTGGCTGGCGCTGGCATTCAATGAAGAGCATAGGCAACCTAAACCCACACCAACATGGCCGCCAAGTCAGGACATGCAGCAGAACTCAAAATGGCCCCCAGTTGGCCTGTGTATCTGCAATCCCTGCTGGTCTACTTTTACAGGGTGCAGCCGAGGATATAAAACCACGCCTCGGGCCACACCCTGTGCTTATCGTTTCTTCTGCTACCTGTGTAAACAGTGTAATGCTTACTGCTCCAGTCCTCACGTTCGCGGAGACCATCAGCCTTTCTGTTGCTTCCTGCAGTCTTACCGGCGAACTCCTGAAGTCCCGTTGAACTCTGCATTCATCCCAAAGGTAATACTTCCTTGAAGACTGCTCTGATCGAGCTCTGCAGCGGTTCCAGATCTGAAAACACAAAAGACAAGCAGTAAGAGCCTTTACAGCAATAATGCCCACCCGAACCTCCCCCTGCGAACTCGCTTACCTGCACATGTTGTTGGGCAGCCAGAATCCTCATCGGCATTGGCTCCAGTCGCCCTCCTGCAGTGTCTCCAAGCTGGTACAGCATTTTCGCGCATTCCGCACCTGCAGAAAACAAAAAAAAACAAGACATTATTTGCTAATACGCGCTACCAACAAATAAGGACACACAAGAACGAACAATACAAAACAAGCCGCGCTTCACACCGCAAGCAGCTAGAACATCTGAAGGACACATGCAGCGCTATAAGAACACTTACCTACCTCTACACTTCCAGTGCATTCCGTGCGCCGCAGCTGGCCTGGGCCACTACTTCCAGTGACTCAACTGGATCAGATGCTTACCTGGTGCCTTTAGTCTTCAACTCCATACCACAAAACGGTGAGCAAATCTGCCTGTGCCTCAGCCAGCATATCTAGGGGAAGCAAGAAGGAAGGAGAGTAAGGGGACATATACTAAAATACTGTCACTTCTTCAACCATAGGTCTTCATCCAGGTCCATCATAAACCTTTCATGTAGACCACTGTCCATCTCCACCCCATACCACCACCCCATACCTAAGGACGGAAGCCCGCACATGCTGTGAGGACTATCCTCGAAGAAAAAGCTGCTGAGTTATACATAAAAAGTCACTAAAATAATAGAAAATCTCCACAAAAAATAGTGGTCTACGTGAAGTGTTTTTGTGTGTGAAAAACCATGTATTAACTAACACTTCAGGCTGAATTGCGAACTATAATCTAGTTCTCCCTGATTGTGCTTCCATCATAGACCTTGCCAGAGGCTCCAAACCATACCAGGCCACTCCCAACTATACTGGTCACTGGGCTATAGCTCTTCAGTGGTTCAGTTGGGAAGGAGTGGCTTGGGAAACTCGTCTTATCCAGTCCATTCCTTGAGGGCTACGCTCCTGATAGTCTGGACCAGGCACTCCTGCAGGACACCAGAGGTAAACGTTACATGTACTAGCGGGACAAGATATTTTGAAATCAAACTTTCGATTGTACTGAGGGAACAGTTTGTTTAATCAAGTTTTCCCAGATGACTGACTGTCGTTAAACATAAATAGATCATAGCCCTGTGAAAGTAGTATTTCCCTCTCATTCAGCAGTAAAGAGACCACTATCCGTGAATTAAAATATAGACAGACAAGAGCAGTACACGCACCAACCCAAAATTGAACTAGATCAATATCTTTAGAATCTAAATTACGCAGCATTGGTATCTGGTAGAATAGTGATGAAATGTTTGATCTATTTAAAAATACAGATACCTTTGATGAAAATAATTCTAGGCCTAATTTTAGTGGCATTAAACATCGTGCATGACATGATTGAGCTAGATTGGTCTTCTTATGTAAATTGACCATAGAGACCAAAGGTTCATTAGGATGGTGCAAATCGTTCGGACCCATATTGGTCTCATCAGCAAAGATCAAATCCACTGCCAAGAATTTGAGAATAAAATTGATGTATTGTGTGGTGAATCTTCTAACGATGGGGGTTCGCTCAGTATTTGAGGTACTAAGGCAGGAGTAAAATAATGTGCAATTCTACCCTCTTTAGAAGAAGGATTTGAGAGTGTGTTTTGGTTTACAAGCTTTTTTCTGGATTTCTTGTTCCTTTTCATTGTATTTGCCTTAGTACCAGTGACAATAGTATCAGCAATGCCCTCAGTCAATGGAGGGTCCTTTTGAGAACAATCCTCATGGGCTATCTGGCTGTACAGTTAGCAATGGTATGCAGGAATTTTCGTGATGATTTATGGTGCTTTGCTTGGACGTTTTAGCAGTTCTTGGATTTTTTTTGGCCCGGTTCTTCATGTGCCGTCTGCGTTAAGGGCTCTGTAAGTAACTCGTGGTGGCAAGATTAAAGACAGACACAAGTGATCACAGTTCAAGGGTATCTACCAACTTTATAAATTGGTAGAAAGAACGTCTAATCTAAACCTAAATCTAAGATGGTTGCGAGCTACGACCATCAAATAATAATAAGGCAGTCCTAGTGGCGTCTTGTCAAATAAAAGGACCTGTACTAAAAAACCTATTGCCAATCCTTACAGCTAGGTTCAAAAAAAGAGTGTGGGATAATGTTCACAAGAAAAGAAAGAAGTGTTCACAAATTGATAAGTCAGGATGGTAGGGCTGGGGTCTCCCTTCCCCACGTTTTTAGCATGGGACAAGGTGGGACCTTTGAGCACAGCACACTCCTGGGCCTCACCAGCACGAGGTTACAGTTCCTTTCAACAATGCCTGGACCTTCTGGGGCCAAGCCTCTTTCCAGCAAAGTCTCTTGCCTTAGAAGGCAGGCTGTACCAAAAACAACAAACAAAAGTTACTTTGGCAATATTTTGACTTTGGGCAACTGCTCTTCGCCTCTTGGATCTCCCTCAGCCGGGCTCTGATCCTTCTTGCAACATTAGCCTCCTTCAATCGGGTTCACTACGACCTTTCACACACAATGCGGGATTTACTTCTTTTAGCTTTTTACACTTACCAAACCTCTGTCGGGTTCACATAGCCATTCTCATACAGTTTCATGATTCAATCATTTTAATCAGAAATATGGGGTTCCCTTCCCATAGCTTTCTTTCCTTTTCATTGGTGTCTCAGCCCCCAGTCAGGCTTTCCTTAAAGCACCCTGCCAAGCTTCACACAATTCTCCTCAATATGTCAAAGGCTTTCGAGTGTACATGGGCTTGTGTGCAGTTGACACCTGTTACACCACACACCAGCTGGATGCCTCTGTCTTATGCTTTCCCTTTTGGAGGCTTTGCGGATCTCGTCTGGAAAGGGCAAGAGCAAATACCTCTGCGTCGTCCCTCCAGGTCTCCCCACCTTTCTCCTCTGCTTGAACTGTCGGTCCGGAATATGTGTTCGGCCTTGCTCGAAGTGTGCTTTTGTGCTCCACCTTTTATCCCTATGGGGAAGGGAAAGTGCCATCAGGTGTGCGTAGTTATTGTTAATTGCCTGACTGTGCCTGACCCTTGTGTTGGAACATGTCAGGTAAACGGCGCTGTTGTTGGTCCGTTGTTTGTCACGGTGTAGAAAAGTGTTCGTGTTGGAAAAGTGGGGGCGGGCAGAACCTCTAAGTATACTACAAGGTAGGTGGGTCAGAAGGTGTTATAAGAAAGGGGATACGCCCGGTGTCCCACTTCCACTCCCCGAGGACCCCTCATCCAAGTGATCCTCCCACACTGGTCCACCCCCAGCAACTGGATCCAATAGCGATGGCCATGTCCTGGCCACTTGGATGGCAAATCCCCAGGGACTAGCAAGTGAGACACTGTCAGGTTTATCACAGCTCATAAAATCAATCTTTATAACTGCATGACAGCTTGCATCTGGATCTAAGAGGTATAATATAATTGGAGCAATAAATCGGTTACTACCCACAGGAGAGAAAGTAGGTAATGCTTCAGAGGAATGTTCATTAAGAACAGAAATAACTTTGGGTACTGGTGGGTCATAGGAAGCCTTCATTTTCTGTAAGCATTGTTCTATTTGGCTCAATGTTATTCTAGGAGTTCTGACTTCAGAAAAGATGTGATCATACAGTTTGACAAATGAGGATAGCGCAGAGCTGCAAAAGAATTGGTTCCCCCTTTTAGAGAATCTTGTAAGGATTCAAGCATTTTGCATAATGAAACATCCTGTAAGGGTAGTGAGTTGTTAGAATTCATGTTGCGCTGGAAACGGGGACAGAGACCATGAACAATTAGCAGAAGTGAGTTCTCCTGGAATATCATTTGTCTCTTTCTCCATGTTTGCACCCTGTACATGTTCCACTAATTGGGTTAGTGTTAGAAATAATTCCACCTGGATATAAGAACAAATTAGAGCTGCTTAGGGAACCAAAAGGTACCAGCCGTTGATGAATGTTCGGACATTGCTTTAATAGGGGTTTTTAAAGGTTTGCTGGCACCTTCTCATACTCTATCCATCGATGGCACTTCACCTTCACGATGAAGGAAGTCTGTGATTCTTGTTTGACACTCCTTGTTATATAGATTGAACGTTGCGTTAGTCTGGAGTGGAGCAAAAGAAGTTAATTGTTCAACTGAAGTAGAAGGTTGATAAGGGGAGGTGATCTAAACAAGTACTACGTTGTTCACATGGTTTGCTTCTAAAATCATAGATTTTGTTATTTGCACTAGTAAAAGAAAATTAGTAATTCTTTTTCATAGGCAGCAGGTACAGCACAGCAGAGTAATAAGCAAGTAAATATAACTTAGAAAACACTTTCAGAATGCTGCCTCTCTTATTAGCGATATCAGCGGCAGGTTGATCGAGCAGGCTGTTGAGCCGGAAATCTCGTCAATTCGATTTCTATCACACATCACCCACAACAGCAGTCGACTGCAGTAGCCATGCCGCCCTCCACGCGGGGACTAGCATTATATGCACCAAGCTCCTCTGTTGAGAAAACAGGTGACAAAGCTTCTGCGCTCTAGCAGAGATCCAAGTATCATGCAGCTGACTGCACTTAGCCACTTGTCCTCGCCACGCTCTTCGTAGGGACTAGCATTATTTGCACCAAGCTCCTCCACCATTGAGAACACAGGTGACAGCACTCCTGCACTCAAACAGAGATCCAAGTAAAGTGCAGCTGACTGCACTTAGCCAGGCGCTTGCTCAGGTCTGGTCTTGTTACCTGGAGTGATGTTCGGGAAAGTTAGCGCACTGAAGTCCCTGGGCAAGTTGCGCTTTTTAAAAGAAATAAATAATAATAATAATAACAATAATAATAAGATGATTGCATTTCATGCCATGGACGCTCGTGCCACAAGGCTCTCCTGTGTTGGGTGGCTGTACACAAATCCAAAGTCGGTTTTGTGGCTCTGTCCTTTGTAGCTAAGTTCTTGTACACAACTGGTCCCGAAGCAGGCTTTTCCCAGACGGTCAAAACTCAGTCAGACAGGATTATTATTATTAAAAAAATCTTAGAATGCCAACACGCCCAGGGGCCTCAGAGTGCACATATAAGAGCCAATACACAGACCACATAAAGGGGGAAAGTCAAAATCAATAAAGTGTGAGCTTCAGGTAATCCAGGTAGTCCATAGAGGCAAATCTAATCTTTAGAATTAAAAAGAAAGGTCTTAATGGCCTTTTAAAATTAGGAAGGCCTAAGATGTTTCTCAGTTTGGCGAAACAGAGTTCCAAAGGCTAGGGGCAAAAGTATCAAAACTGGTGCCCCAAAGTTCTTTAGCTTGTGTCTTTATCAAGGCTGTATGAACGAAGAAAGCGTGTGCCTGGAGCCTTCTGCAGCCTCTTCATCAGGTAGACAGGTGATTTTTGCTGCCAGACATTTGTATGTTAAGGATAACATTTTATAGGAGATGCAATGGTGGACTAGCAGTCAATACAAAGATCTCCTAGCCTGATTAACAAGATCATTTCTCGCCAGTCCACACACCGCTCTGACAGCAACATTTTGGGCTACCTGTAACATCTTTATATTCCTTTTGGACATGCCTGCGTGCTAGGCCATATAGACCGCATATGGAAACTAAGGCACAATAACCATATACTTTAGTGACACGACAGACACGAGGTTCGATTTCCAAACAAGTCTGGTTTATTTCAAAGTATTCTCAGTCGGCCGATTGGGGTCTCAACATATCGGAACGTGTGTTCCCAGACCTCGTGAGACGGAAGAGAGCGAGCAACGCTCAAGCAACAATATATATACATAACATGCAATCTTTTTTTGAACGCAATACAATCCGCCCATAAATGTATCATTCAGGCTACGGTTCGGTGATTGACATTCATGACAATTATGACACGTTATGACAAATCTCAATTCAGTCTAAATATAGTTATTCGAGTAATAGTAGCAGAGACAGCTTTCTGTTATGGGGAACATAGAGCTCTTAGTTCGGCAAGGATATCATGTTCGTAGGAGAGAAACATTCCTTAGCACGTTATCTATATGTTTCTATTTGTGAACTAAGGGTCAGACAGTTCTGAAGCAGAAAATACCAGTCTCTGCGAAGGAGTACCGCTAAAAGAATATAATTCATGCTTTAACTGCCTTTTGCTACAGTATTTGCAAGACAGGCCGGCACCTGGTCTGCTGATTAGATGCGGCTTCTGCTTGCTTCCAAGGACTTCATGTGGGAGGAAAACAATGTATCTCTGAATCGTTTGACAATCCTGTCTGTGTTAGTCTTTCAGCATTCAGGCTGTGGCCTTGCACCGTGTGTGAGTTCGAAGCATAGAATACATTTTGCAAAACGTTTTGACAGAAAGGAAAGAAGCAAATGGCTGACATTTCACAAAATGGACGCCCTCTGGTTATATTGATGACTCTGCGATTGCGATGTTTGTCACATGATGCGATTGGTTTCTGGCCAACATACTATACATACTATAGGGTCGTTTCTGGTCTAACAAACCCTCCTTTTGGCCGTAAGCCAAGAGCATCATCCATACATCGCATCTTCATCCGACTATGTGTCCAATTCTGAACTATGCATACTACTGTAATCGTCGTCAGAAATATCAATTGCCATAAATTCTTTGATTATTTAATTTTCGCGTTGTGTACCTTCACTTAATATGCGTAGGGTTTTTTTTTTGCTTGCATGTACACACTCACTTGTGATTTGGGAGCAGAGGATTGGCAGGCATTGCATGCAACAACAGCAGAACATGAGGATTCCAAATATCATGACCAAAATTGCAATTAGCTTCCATCCCCATGATCGCAGCAGTTCCCAAAACCATGAACTTATATTCAGATTCCACCACCTGCGGGGACATGAATATCAGAACTCAGGACATGCAATTTCTTGATTGCTTCAAATATCGTGGGGGAGGAGTCACTTACGAATACACAGCACGCTGACCCCACCAATTTGCATACCCCTCCACAATCAGCCAAGATTCTATCAAGTACCATTCTCTTCTGAAGTGCAATTAGTCTGATCGCTTTCTGTTCCAGTGTCATATTATAGAGTATATCTGTAGTTCCATTTATAGTCTTTTCTAATACCCTGGACAGTTTCCTTATATTCCATGAATGTATTGCTTGTCCCCAAAACGGTATAAATGACTTCGTTATATCCCCTGCAATCTCCCTGCAATCTGTCCTGCTGTATCATCTCGTCGTGGCGTAGATCTGGATAGTTTTGATATTTCAGAAGTTTTGGAAAGAAATACACCAGGTAAAAGTATACCTAAATAACAGGTCCCTTCCCAAGTTCTAGGTAACCATGGATAGGCCTGATCTCCACATACAAAATATACAAAACCTCCTATATATAATGGTTTCTCTTCTTGCTCAGGTACGGCAGTATTCATGCATCTAGTAAATGTTCCCACTGGATAGGAACCCTTTTTCCATAGGCAAAATGGGACAGAACGTGTGATCAATAGTATAGGAGGGAGGCACAGCATCTTTTGTATCTAAAAGTAATTAGGGATTTGTAAGGCCTAGAGAGCCTATCTGCTGGACCCGTTGTTACTGTGTTTATTTTGCTTCCGCTTGTTAAACCGGAACAACCTAATGGTTCTAATACCAATCATTCAAACTCATTTATGTTTGTTCCATCAAACAAACCAGTAACACTATCATTACATTTTCCATAAAATAACGCTCTCAATGATGCATAACAGGCGGTATTAAGTGGAAAAGGATGTACATACTAACTCATTCCTCTTTCACCATGCTGGGGCAAATGGGAAAAGACAATTTTTCCCATTTGCCCCAACAATTGGACCTATTCAAGATAGCATGTGTCATATTCATAATCAATAGCAATGTATTATTGTCATAATCTTTCGTATATTTCACTTCTTGTGAGGAGAGAGTATAAGATAACACATGCACTGGGCTACTCATAGTAGGAGCATTGGTTGTAGTGAAAAGAGAGTTCAAAGGATGCACAGTTTCCAGACACCAGAATATCGAAACTAGTGTAATCAAAATGAAAAGCGGTATCATAATCATTAGCATATTCTTCTTTCCGAACCAAGTTTTCCTAAGAGTAGGCTTAGTATCTATTTCTACAATATCAACAGTGTTGGTGCAGGAGGGAGCAGGAGTGAGTGTAGGCATTGTCTGTAATGTTTATCTCAGGGAAAGTTTTCAATGTTCATCGCGGAAAGGTTCTCTACAGCAACACACGTTAACAGCATAGTGTTCAAGTAGCAGCAAAGCGTTCAAGCCAGTTCAAGCTCGCCTGCTCACAGCAAGCTGATGTGATTTTGCACAGAGCTCCAAAAAGGCAGGAGCAAGCATCAATTGTTTCGGTACCATATGCCCCCGCTCGTCCACACGAGGTTGCACTGGTCCTTCACTTTCAATCGTAGCACCGGGAAACCGCGTTTCAGAGCTTTCAATTTGATGCAGCTTGATACAGCTCATACGCTCCTTTTCCCTAGGCCTCCGTTCCCACTTCATTCATGTTGGGAACAAAGGCAAAACAAAACCACAGATCACTTCCGATTTTGTGAACGTAGATTGTACCTTATGGCTCCAGGTACAGTATGATCGATGAACAATGCACTCTCATTTCCAGATGCAGGATCAGTGCCAGCTTGCGATGCAATGAGTGATGATGCAGCAGTAGTCGGACAAGGTTGAGGCACCTTTGGCCTTTCAAGCTTTGTTGCAATCTCCTTAGGAAGCACTTCTGGCAGAGAACTAGCAGTGGTATCTTTGTGATTAAGTGCAGCTGTATTCCTTTCAACGTCAGGATCAGGCAGCTCTTTCAAAGGAGCCGGAATTATTTTCGTGCGTGTTGCGTGGATCCAGGACTTGCGGCCATCCACTTGAACTGCAGTCTGTGTATGCAGCAGCACCTGGTAGGGCCCCTTCCATCGCGGTGCGAGTGCATATTTTCTCTCAAAATCTTTAATCAGTGACCAGTCCCCAGGCTGCAGACAATGTCCTGGCCCGGTATACCTGACAGGAAGAGCCTCCTGCACCTGCTGATGAATTAAACGCAAGTTTTGAGTTAACTGTTTACAATAGTTAATAAGCAACGGGCGATTCTATGTCCCTCAGCCATTTCGGCTGTGGAGCATTCCAAACATTTGCTGGTCTCCCAATTACTATTTCATATGGGGAGAGTCCAGTCCTTGCCTGTACAGATGTTCTCATGCACAACAAAGCTAGCGGTAATGCATCGAGCCATTTCAAATTGCTCCCCTCAAAGATCTTACTCAATTTATTTTTCAAAATACCATTCTGACATTCCACCAACCCGGCACTCATCTTTTTTCTCTACTATTTGTGATGGTAAAGCCAGTATAACTTGCGGCGGTTTTTCTCCAGCCTTTCTCTCACTATCAATTCTAGTCAAATTCTCCCATGTCTCACCTAATATCAGTGCATCATTTGTATTTCTGACCTGCTCCCATATGTCTACAGGAAGAATCACGGGAAAGAATAAATCAATGTCACTCAATGTAAAAACAGATGAATTCAAAACAGATTCAATTTCTTTATAGAATCCCGACAGGTTTTTCCTAATATCAGGGATCGTCTGCTTGATAGTATTTAACTCTTGCCTAGAAAAAGGGACATGTACAAATTGTGCTGTATAATGGGCTTCTATCGTTCTTGCTGGAGTTCCTCCAGAGGCAGCAACTTCTACTTTCAGGACAAAAGTGGGAGGCACTTCCCTCATGGGTAATTGCAAACTAGGGGTTTCTACATTTGTTTGTTTGTTAAGCAATGAAGCTAAATCAAGAGAAAAAGCAGTCGTTCCTGTTTCAGGCGAAAATGCTCTTTTGTAAATCGTCATTAAATCAGCGGGACAAAAAATCTTATTCTTCATACATTCATCTTGTGAATACGCTACCCTGACCTATAATAACTTTCTCTGCATTTCTGGCGTATACCGGCTAAATGTTTCATGCACTTCCATTGGAGAAATGGTGTCATCTGTAATCCAGCTAAGCGCATCTCGGGTACAAATTGTCATCTCTTCATTACCATGTTTCAACGGCGGAAAAAATCGTTGTTGGACATATGACATATGCGGTTTATCTTTTTTCATTAATTCTCTATGCAATCGATCAAGCTCACGCTTAAACACAAATATTCCACCTACATGTTCTCGTACTGTCGTCGCATTATCTCGCAAATGAGAAAGAACAACCAAATCCTGCAACTCTTGCGGTGCCAATGTGTCAGTCAAATCACTCCATATTTTCACAAGATACTTCCCCATGCATTCTAACAATACCTGCTGTTCACCAAGGCCTCTATGATCAGAGATGGAACTCTGTACAGCTGCTTCATCGCCACCATCAATATACGTTTCTGCCCAATCTCTCAGTTCTTCTTTCCTTACTTCACTAACCGTACTATGAGTGAGTCTACTGCTTCCTTGCACCGGCCCCATCTCTGTAGAACTGCCTGCTAAAGCGGCTAACTCATGCTCTGAAGGCGGTGGAGGAAATGATGTCACAAGCATAGGGGGAGAGGAACTTACTACTGGTGCGGATGGAATAACGGGAATGAGAGGTACATAAGGAGGAGGTGCAACTGGGTCAGTACTTTGATGGTCATTTCTTTGCTCATTCAATATTTTGTGTATTAGCTCATCTGATGTATGCAAATCTTGCTGAGGATATATTTTCTGTACACCTAATTGGAAAGCCATATCCATGTTCCTAAGGGCTTCTGTCTGTTGATGCTGATCATGCTCTAGCGCTTTCTCTGGATTCGTTTTATGTCTGCGGGCATGTTTCTCTCTACTTCTCAAACAGAGATTAGCTTCCTTCCTCCAGTCTCTCACGACGTCGAATGCCGCTGGTCTGGCCTTTTTACGTAGCAATACTGATTTAGATGTTCTATTTGTGCTAATTCAAAGCTCCCATCATTAGGCCAGTGTAGGTCTGATACACGTCTGGTCTGCCTATGGCAAAGCGCATTAAATATTATTGCCCCTATACCGTATTTTACGTAATTTCATATGCCGGCGACCCCTCGGGTGGCGCGGCCTGGCCAGTTTCCAAAGATTGTCTTCCGCAGTGGAAAAATCTCAGTAGACAGGAGGACATTTCCCAGGCATGGTTAATCCTTACCCCTTTTCTTACCCTGGGCGTTTGATCAATCAATTTGTCACTCAGGACGCAACTCGTCCGTATACAGACGCAACCAAGAATCGTCGTGACTGCGTGTCTGGCTCAATCTGCCTCGTTCCAGGACCCTCGCCTCAATGCTCTCTGGGCGCTGCTCGTCGATCAGGGATCGGCTGTGTACAGATCTGCAAAGGAGTCTCTCATCACTTCTACAGGGGCGCCCCGAACACCTTTCTCCCCCGGTTCGATAGCTTTGTCCTCGATTCATTTTTGCCTTCCGCAAACTCAAAGTATACGATGGAGCATAAGTGGGAGGGTCCTTATTCGGGCGCCATCTTTGCTAGGCCATATAGACTGCATATGGAAACTAAGGCACAATAACCATATACTCTAGTGACATGACAGACACGAGGTTCGATTTCCAAACAAGTCTGCTTTATTTCAAAGTATTCTCAGTCGGCCGACTGGGGTCTCAACATATCGCAACATGTGTTCCCAGACCTCGTGAGACGCAAGAGAGCGAGCAACGCTCAAGCAACAATATATATACATAACATGCAATCTTTTTTTTTAAGGCAATACAATCCACCCATAAATGTATCGTTCAGGCTAGGGTTTGGTGATTGACAATCATGACAATTATGACAAATCTCTATTCAGTCTAAATATAGTTATTCTAGTAATAGTAGCAGAGACAGCTTTCTGTTATGGGGAATATAGAGCTCTTAGTTCGGCAAGGATATCATGTTTGTAGGAGAGAAACATTCCTTAGCACGTTATCTATATGTTTCTATTTGTGAACTAAGGGTCAGACAGTTCTGAAGCAGAAAATACCAGTCTCCGCAAAGGAGTACCGCTAAAAGAATATAATTCATGCTTTAACTGTCATGACCCACAGGACACGCCCCTTTTGGTCTTCCTGGTCCTTATCGCAACAGGCCTTGCATTCCCTGACACTCCCAACATGGCCGTCCAGCGTGACACACCTTCCGCGGTCTATACGTTGGACGTAACATATTCTACTAATAGACAGCACCCCGCGGCTCTGCGCGTCTCAATGCTATTGCCAAGTAGCGATCAGACGTGTGCTCCGTAGTTTGCAGTATTGCTTTCCTGGTTCCTAGGTTTTCTACTTCCATTCCTTGCCCCTTTCCCTTTTCCTCTTGCTTCCTGGACTCGTGCGCCATTAGCACATCTTCTTCGTTTCCCGGATCCCCGGATTGCTGCATCCCGGAATCTTAAACGCACGCTGGAGTCGGAAGAGACTCACTCAGCCTATTTCAAGTCCAGGTCTGTCTGCAAGAAGACACCGCCCACGGAGTCCAGCAAGGATCGGTCTCAGGTGAGAAGGGGGGAACTCTGTGACAGTTTGAGACGCCTACCGACCGCACTCGAAGTCGACATGGAAGCGGCCGTCCAGGACCTGATGCGAGGTATGCAAGAATTAACCACCGAGGTGCAGAATTTAAAGGCGGAAAACGCTGCTCTCAAGCAATTAGTTCTATCCCGTGATTCAGCCGCAAAAGAAAGTGTGTTACTTGGCGGCATTGTTGACAAATACGATGGGTCCTGGACTCATGTTTGGTTCACTTTACATTTAAGCCCTATTACTTTTCCACTCCCAGGGCTAAGGTGGGGTTCATAATCTCTCACCTTTCCGGAAATGCTTTAACCTGGGCTACACCCCTAGTTAACTCCGGCGACGCTCTCCTAGATGACTACGATGGTTTCATACAGGCCCTAAAGACCATGTTTGATCGCCCTGAACAGGTCTTTAGTGCCCAGAAACGCCTCTTAGACTTTCAGCAGGGATCCCAGGATGTGCTCACGTATGTAACCCGCTTCAGGCAATTGGTCAAGGAAGCTGATTGGTCTCCAGAGGCAAGTTTTACCCTTTTCAGGAGAGGAATAAATGAGGAGATTAAAGATGAGTTAGCCAGAGTGGCCCAACCAAACTCATTCCAGGCTCTTATGGACCTTGCCATGCAAATAGACTTTCGCATCCAGGAAAGGAAGGCAGAGAAGAAAATATCTAGGGGAAACCCCCCGAAGGTGTCCTTTGAGAGTACCTCCAAAGCTGACACAAACCCTGGATTAGTCACCGAACCGGAACCCATGCAGATAGGAGCCTTCCGTGGACCCATATCCCCGCAAGAAAGGATGAGGAGGATCAATACGGGGTTGTGCATGTATTGTGCCTCAGACAAACACTTGGTTAGAGAATGCTCTCTGGCCCCTCCTTGGCGTTCAGGAAACGCCAACTCCCGATCCTAGATGGAGCAGGGCTTCGGGAGAGAGATGTTTGCTCCACATCAATTCCATCCTTGAACTCACCTGGACAAAACAATCTAGTGATACTACAGGCCTTCGTATCAACCTCCGGGAATAAGACCTATCCTGTTTTGGCCTTGGTGGACTGCGGGGCTATGGGAATATTCATTGATCAAGATTGGGTTTTTAGTCACCACATCCCATACGAAACACGAAGCATCATGCAGCCGGTGGAAGCGATCGATGGAAGACCCCTCACTTTGGGGCCCATAAGCCTTCAGACCAAAGAGATCCAGCTTTCAATTAACCACCAACAAGAGCGGATTCGATTCGACATTAAGTCAGCTCATTACCCCATGGTATTAGGCATGCCCTGGTTACAGAAACACAATCCGTATATCAATTGGACAGCAGGATCACTATTCCTCGGCTCAGAGTTTTGTATGTCTCACTGTCTAATGCTGGATCCCTCCTTGACCCCCTCCAAAGAACCACCAATAGACCATCAAGCACCTCACATGGTTTCCAATATTGTGCAGGTTCCTAAGGCCTATCAGGGATTTGTTGATGTGTTCTCAACTGCCATAGTCCAGGCCTTACCCCCTCATAGGCCTGAAGACTGCGCCATAGACAGGATCCCTCAGCAGTGATTCCTTTTGGCAGGATGTTCATCCTTTCCGAAACTGAGAAAAAGGCCCACCGAGAATACTTGGATACCAACCTTGAGAATGGCACCATAAGACCTTCAAAATCTCCAGCCGGAGCTTCATTGTTCTTTGTTCCTAAGAAGGACACTAAGGAACTCAGACCCTGCCTCGATTATCGTGGATTAAATCAATGCACCTTCAAGGACCGGTACCCTTTACCCTTAATCTCGGATATCCTGGAAGTGGTCAGAGGCGTTGTGATTTTCACGAAACTGGTCCTCCGGGGTGCCTATCATTTGATTCGTATCCGGGAAGGAGACGAATGGAAAACAGCATTCAGAACACCCTTTGGTCACTTCGAATATCTGGTCATGCCTTTTTGACTAGCTAATGCCCCAGCAGTCTTTCAACGTTTTATGGACAGGGTGTTCTCAGACATGCTATTCCTCTTCGTCATCGTCTACCTGGATGACATTTTGATCTACTCCAAGGACCTTCTAAAGCATGAAGAGCACGTAAAGGCAGTACTACAACGACTCTGTGAACATAAACTCTTGGCCAAACCCGCGAAATGTCTGTTTCACGTTGCTTCTGTTCATTACCTAGGATTTATCCTTACTCCAGAGGAAATTGGCATGGACTTTCAAAGGTAAAGGCTATATTATCCTGGCCTGCTCCCACGTCCGTGAAACAAGTTCAATCCTTCCTGGGGCTTGCCAATTTCCACCGGAAGTTTATACCCACCTTCTCTGAGATTGTTCAACCGATTGTTGCTCTCCTGAAGAAAGACACCCCCTTTGTCTGGTCTATTCAGCAAGATAAGGCATTCCAACTCTTGAAGACAAGGTTTACTCAAGCTCCCATTCTGGCCCAACCCGACATTGATCGACCATTCCTTGTGGAAACGGATGCCTCTAACTACGCCATTGGAGCGGTGTTGAAGTAAGAATTTGAGGATAAACTAGAACACCCCATTTCTTACTTTTCACGAACCCTGACTCCCAGTGAGACACACTACTCTGTCCTGGAAAAAGAACTTTTAGCCATCCGCCAAGCCTTCACTGAGTGGCGACATCTACTCCTGGGAGCAAGATATCCAGTCCAGGTCCGCACGGACCACCGAAATCTTCAAATTCTACAGTCATTAGAGTGTCAGAACAGTCGTCAGGCTCATTGGGCCTTCTTCTTTGCCCAGTACCAGTTCCACATCACTCATGTTCCTGGATCACAAAACTTGATTGCTGACGCCTTATCTCGACGGCCTGACTACGAAACTACCGAAGATAAGGCCTATCCTAAGATGTTTCCCCACACGATTTCTGTAGCCCAAGCAGTCAACCTCCTGGAAGAAATCTGAGTACAAACCCAATCCTCTGAACTCTGGAAGAATATTTCAAGAAAGAATAAATGGAACCAGAGAGTCAAGGAAGGATATTTGTTCAAGGAAAACGCTCTGCTCATTCCTACACAAAAATTACAACAAAGAATAATAAACCTCTGTCATGATACCCTTCACTCCGGACATCGTGGCATCACCAACACCCTCCACCTCATACAAAGACAATTTTGGTGGTCTAAAATGAAGACTGATGTACAACTATACGTCCGAGCCTGTGCAATCTGTAGTCAGAATAAACATGACAACAAGAGGCCGGCGGTTCTTCTGCTACAACCCGCACTGCCAACAAGGCCATGGGAATTTATCGCTACAGACTTCATTGTGGAATTACCGCCTTCCAGAGGGTATACCACCATCATGGTCACCATTGACTTGTTCACTCATATGGCTCATTTCACACCCCTCAATAAGCTACCATCCTCATCTGAACTGGCTGGAATCTTCCTGGAGCACATATTCCGCCTTCATGGACTTCCTTCCAAGATAATTTCCGATCGAGAACCTCAATACGTCTCCAATTCTGGAAACGCCTCTGTCAAATATTAGGAATCCAACGCGCTCTTTCATCAGGTTATCACCCTCAAACCAACGGGTCCACAGAACATGCTAATCAGACTCTGGAACAATATCTTCGATGTTTTGCTTCTAAGGTTCAGGATGACTGGTTGCTTCTGATACCCGTGGCTGAGTTCGCCTATAACAATTCCGATCATTCAGCAGTTAAGACCAGTCCCTTTTATTGCAGCCAAGGATTCCATCCATCAGTTCTGCCCTCTGTTCTTCCACAACCCACACCGGTACCTACTCTCGACTCCTGGATTGAAACACTCATCAACATACATAAGGAGACCAAAGAGCACTTAGAGAAGGCCAGAACACAGACCAAGAGATATGCGGATTCCAAAAGAAGACCCGGGCCTTCTTATTCAGTTGGAGATCAAGTCTGGTTGTCCTCAAAATTACTACCCCGACATCTACGGCCAAACAAATTGGCCCCCCGGTATTATGGTCCATTTTCCATCAAGGAAATTATAAACCCAGTCTCATACCGGCTCAAGATACCAGAATCCTGGAAAAAGATTCACCCAGTTTTTCACACCTCCTTATTAAAACCTTGCATTCAATCCTCCCGGAAATCCTGCAGACCCACTCCTGTGGTGGTGGACAATCAACTGGAATATGAAGTGTCCCGGATATGCGACTCCAGGTATAAACGGGGTCAGCTTCAATATCTGGTTGAATGGAAAGGATATCCCCCCAGTCAAAGAACTTGGAAACCACTTTCTAATCTGAATACCCCTCGACTGCTCAGAAGATACCACCTCATACACCCAGGCAAACCTGGAGGAACAAGTTTTCAGAGGAGGCATGCTGTCATGACCCACAGGACGCGCCCCTTTTGGTCTTCCTGGTCCTTATCGCAACGGGCCTTGCATTCCCTGACACTCCCAACATGGCCGTCCAGCGTGACACACCTTCCGCGGTCTATACGTTGGACGTAACGTATTCTACTAACAGACCGTACCCCCGCGGCTCTGCGCGTCTCAATGCTATTGCCAAGTAGCAATCAGACGTGTGCTCTGTAGTTCGCAGTATTGCTTTCCTGGTTCCTAGCTTTTCTACTTCCTTTCCTTGCCCCTTTCCCTTTTCCTCTTGCTTCCTGGACTCGTGCGCCATTAGCACATCTTCTTCGTTTCCCCGGATCCCCGGATTGCTGCATCCCGGAATCTTAAACGCATGCTGGAGTCGGAAGAGACTCACTCAGCCTATTTCAAGTCCAGGTCTGTCCGCAAGAAGACACCGCCCACGGGGTCCAGCAAGGATCGGTCTCAGGTGAGAAGGGGGGGAACTCCGTGACATTAACTGCCTTTTGCTACAGTATTTGCAAGACAGGCCAGCACCTGGTCTGCTGATTAGATGCGGCTTCTGCTTGACTCCAATGACTTAATGAGGGAGGAAAACAATGTATGTCTGTATTGTTTGACATTCCTGTCTGTTAGTCTTTCAGCATTCAGGCTGTGGCCTTGCACCGTGTGTGAGTTTGAAGCATAGAATACATTTTGCAAAGCGTTTTGACAGAAAGGAAAAAAGCAAATGGCTGACATTTCACAAAATGGATGCCCTCTGGTTATATTGACGACTCTGCGATTGCGATGTTTGTAACATGATGTGATTGGTTTCTGGCCAACATAGTATACATACTAGAGGGTCGTTTCTGGTCTAACATGCGAGAAGACGGTTACAGTAGTCAATTCTTGAATTAAAAAGTGCTGTGGCCAGCAAAGATACGTTGGCCAGTGATAAATATGGTTTGATCTGCCTAATCAATTTAGTTGTGTAGGGACAAGAGCCTTTCATTTGCATAACATTCTTTTTCATGTTTAAGCTTGAATCAAGATGGACTCTGAGCATTTTCACCCAGAAGCGCACTTGAATTGACTAGAGCCTACCAACAAGAGTTCAGGCTTGTTATTGTTTAGAACCAACAAATTGGTGTTCATCCCATCCCTGAATCATGTATATGTCTTATTAATTATATTTATGTGCTACTCATAGTCACCTGTCAACTCAAAGACCACATGGGTATCGTCGGCATAATTAGTATATTTAATGCTGATGCTATCCAGGAGGTGAAATTGCTGACAGGTGTACAGGTTAAACAGGGAGGGACAAAGCCACTTGAGGGACTCCACAAGATAACAATTCAGGAGGTGCTTGGAAACCATCAGAGGCCACTCTGGCCATCCGCAGCCCCAAGAAGGATGCCATCCAAGATAGGGCAGGTTCAGAATTTTTTCCAACCTCTCGAACAGCAAGGCATGGTCAACAAGATCCACTGCTGCTGAGAGGTCGTGAAGCATTAGTAGAGGCACCTGGCCAGAGTCCAAAATGTTAGCCAGATTGGTTCTTAAATCGAGCATAGCGGGTTCGGTACTGTGCATACCACGAAAACCAGACTGCAAACTGCTCAGTAGACCTTATTTATATATATGATTCTGAAGTTGCAGGTATCCTGCCCTGTCCAACATTTTTTATAAAAAAGGGACATTGGTAATGGGGCAGTAATTACCCGCAACCCCAGGATCTAATGTTTCCTTTTTCAAAATTGGTGTACTTCATATGTCCGCAAGGACGGGAGGCACCACTGATGTGAAGAATTGACTATCTTGTTAATTTGAGGGGTCAGGCAGCCAATAGAATCCTTAATGATGCTGACTAGACACATGTCTCTAGCGCAGGCCAAAAGCTTCAGACTTTTGACAATATTTGCCAAATCATCCTAATTTGGAAGATAGCTTGTGGGGCACAATCAGGCAATTTTTATATTGTTGACCACATTGTTAACCAAGTGAAGTGAGTTCATACGATGTGCGTCAATTTTAGCTTGTTGAGATTTTATTTTCAGCGTGAAACCGTGTTGAATTTCAGTGCACCATGTGTCCCTTTTTGATATAGCGGTAAAGGTGCTATTTTTCCCCTCAATCTCTTTGAGAACATAATACAGTTCTCTTTCACAAGATTTTGCAGTAAGGATACTATTTTCAAAATGATCGCTTTTAGCTATAACAATTTCATTTTTATATTTTGCCGCAGCGTTGCCATACATGGCAAGGTTCTCCGGACAAGGTGATTTTCGCCATATCCTTTCGCATTGTCTTTTTATTCTTTGACATCCTATTATATTCTCAGAGAACCAAGTTTTACCCGTGGTCTCCGTCTTGGCCTTTTTTGTGGTGACGGGTGCCAGTGTGTTTATGACTAATGTAGTCATTTCTCAAAATTGTTCCACAAGGACACACGTCTTACTGGTCTGAACAAGATTTCTCATTAATGGATGGGCCAAGTCTGCAAAGGCTTCATGGGAGATCGTGCAAATATTTCTTACTTTGGATTCTATCCTCGGATGACTGTTGGCTTTTTTAAACTTCATCAGTAGAAATGTGAAGGAGATCAAAAAGTGATCAGTGCAAGGACTGGTAGAGATAACCAAAGGGGTAGTGAGAATATTGTAAGTTAGCACCGAATCTAAGATATCAGTACAAAAAAGAAGGTGGGTGAGGCGCGCACTCCCAGTCCTGGTCAATTGAACCTGTTGCAAAAAATATAATAAGTAGCTGGGTCAAATCCCAAAATGGACAAATATTCACAGGGTTAGATCCCTTCTGCTGCAAATCAGGTACTCAGTAATAACAGGGTTAGATCCCTTGCTGCAAATCAGGTACTCAGTAATAACAGGGTTAAATCCCTCAGCTGCAGTTCTGTGGTCTGTAGTTGTTCTCCTCCTAGCGCTTTCTTATCTCAAATAATCATCAGGGAGGCTGTTGAGCAGGTGTGTCTAATTAGACTCAAAGGATTCTGGTAGCTCTTTTTTGTACTGAATGCTATGGGAGTCCCGGGCTCCAGAGGCAGCGCCACGGGGTGACTGTGCCCCACTTTGGAGAATCATAAAGATGGTTCTCTCCCCTCCCCCAAATTTGGGAAGGACTTGTGCTTTGGAGGGGTGTCGGTTGCTGGTCACCTGAACAGAAAAAAACGTTTTCACTACAGCTACCAGAATCCTTTGAGTCAGCTACTTATTATATTTTTTGCAACAGGTTCAATTGACCAGGACCGGGAGTGCGCGCCTCACCCACCTTCTTTTTTGTACCGAATCTAAGGTATGTCCCTCTTTATGTGTAGGGTTCTTAACGAGTTGGGAAACCCAATTGCATGGAGAGCAGTAAGGAGGGAGTCTGCCTCAGAATCATTCTTGAGATAAGCCCACAAGTGAAAATCACCTAAAATATGGGTATATGTCGAAGTCTTAGTAAAATATCCTATTAGAGTGAGAAGTTGTTCTTCAAATGATGGTGTATTGGCAGTCAGTAAATAACAAGGATATTAATAGCAGTATTATGGTCTATGCTTAATTTAATAAAAGTGTATTGACTATTATCTAGAGTAGTTAAGTGTGCATATCTGCATTGAACGCATCTCTCAAGATAATAGCGGTACCACCACCTCTACCTTGCATGCGGTCTGTCCTAACAATTCTATATCTTGCAGGAATTTGAAGAAAAGCTGCGTGATTAGTTGTGTCATTAAGATAAGTTTCAGTTAGACATATTATGTCCAAGTCAAATCTGCCTCCTCTGTGACTGGGTATTTAGTAATGTAGTTTTTAATCTATCATTAATTACTGGCTGCAAAATGGGAGCCATTTTGTTAATTTCAGGTACATGCTCATTTAAGGAATTAACAATGCTCGAAACAGTGTGCTCCTGAGCGCTGTGCCCATCCCACACAACGAATGGAGTTTCTAAATTCTGTTGGCCGTTGATTTTACCTTGTTCAAGCGTGCGGGGCTCCAGCATGTTAATGTCAGTAGATAACCAAAAGTAGTAGTGGAATACAGAAATAACGTTATCAAGCACAAAGGCGCGCTTGAACCCCGGACAGAGGGTTAGGGTACCCCCCTACTAAATCCAAAACAACTCACTAAGGCTTTCTTATTGAATACCCCATTCTGGTGTAAACCCCAGGTTATGCTGAGTTGTTTGATATATTACATGACCATTTTTGTCAAAAAATAGCCGAAATGGGGGTACCCCCAAAAACTCCTTCCGTGGCACACGTCATTTGACGTCATAGAACCTATATCAATCGAAAATTCCCATAAAATAAATGTTATTGGGATAGAAGATTTAGGACCACCCCAAAAAAATTGCCATTGACTTAACATTACCCGTTGACTCAACATTGGGCCCATGCAACTCAATGACAAGTCATTTAACATTGGCGCGTGCCCTGTGTGCCCTAGTAATATTAAGAGAACACACGGGCCCTTGAACCCCGGTACCTTAAAGGGAGGGACAGCACTACAGCACAGGAGACAGGCACCGGCACAGACCGGCTTGTATTTCACACGCCTGCTAAGCAAATAAATAGGCACATGAACTACAGTGCTGATGGGAATTGTAGTTCAACGTGATGGAGCGCAGTAGTAGGCAGCAATTCAGTAAGAAATAACTAAAAGCATACAAAGAGTTTAAAACCAATTCAGCGCTTCAATATTGTATTCTAAAATACCCAAGGAGTCTCAGAAAAAATTAGTTCAAAGTATCCCAACAATAATTGTTAAGTACAATTTCTATCATGTGCAAAATAAAACAAATATAGCAGTGTGTAAGCATGGGATGGTAAAAAGTGGAAGGGAAGCCCTTCATTGAGAAGGTTAGTAAGTGTGCTGCTTTTTAGTTTGGGCTATTAGGTGGCACTTGCACCACCTATAAGCCAAACATATTGCATTAGAGTACAGGTAGGGAGAAATGGCATATGAGGATGGAGATACAGGTTGTAGGTGTTGTTTGGTTATTTGCCCACCCATTGACTGACCATGTTCATGTTAATCCCTATGGCCAATCCCGCCCAGTTCCTGCCCAAATCGCCTTCTCATGGGAACTCTTTGAGCTCACTTTAATCAAGGCTTACCATCAAACCTTTCTCTCGAAGTGCCTACCAGTGTTTTTTCTAAGCAATCTTCTTAGAGTTAATGATTAAATTGGCACTGTAAACCCAGTACTGGTATAATAAAATGTAACCAGGTTTGCCTTCAGCCGCTCGATTTATAAGCACTTTGCGTGTCCTTTACTGAAGTCTTGTTAAAAACAATCATTGGCAGAGCCAACAGTTTTGGCTTCTGCACAAGTATTACACATTTGCCAGGCACTGCTATTAGGTACAATTTTGCACCTGCCTACACAGAAGCCCAAACTGTTGGTATTGCAAATGCTGGTTTGTAATGGAATGGGTAGGTATGCCCAGGCACTCCATCACTTATTTGACACTGCGCTGAAAGGTAACGTTCACTGTCCCATATGGTGCACACTGCATGAAGTTCAGTTTGGAATCAGTGTCCAAATCACAGGCCTTCCTACTGTTGGGGTCCAGATCCACTGCCGCCTTATGTTAGTTTTGAAACTTCCTGGAGTAGCCTCTCCCTCCCCCAGCACGCATTCTGCAAAGGAGTGCGGCCTAAAAGGGATTGGTTGCCCCACATCATCAGAAATCTTCTGAAATCTTCAGGAAATGGCTCCTGAATACAGGACCATTTTGAGTGTGCCAAGCACCAAATTTAGGGAGTTGGCATAGACTGGAGCATACCAGCAGCTGTGCACAGTGCTGCTTTGCTTCAGAAGAATTTAGCCCAGGCATTGGAACTAATCTCAAAGGCATCTGTGAAGAGACTAGGAGGTCCTCTACCAGCTCAAAGTGTGCCACGATTCTGGGTTGGACAACCGGCACTGTGGCTGAGTTCGCCTGCACCATGGTGCTAGAGAAGATGTCACGCATCTTGAGCCTGAATTCCTTTCATTGCTATACAGTGGGTAAAGCAGTGAGGAACAGTGCCTGAGCTGACTCCTCTTCCATCTCCTAGGCCAGTGAATGGCATTGTTAGCTCCCAGAGTTGGAGATGAACAGAGTTTGGATGAGTAAGAGCTCCAGAAGTGGTGCGTTATCTACTATGTTTTGTATCTTTCTCATCAGCTTCTTCAGCATGGCCCTGAGATTGTTCTAGATTTTTGGGAGTGGAAACGCTGAAGAGGTGGAGGCATCCAAAGAGGCCTTGCTGGCTTTGTAGGTGGTGTGAGAAACCAGGGGATATCTCACCCGCTAGTCCCTGGAGATCTCTCTTTCATGTGGCCAGGGCACGGCCATAGCCTTTGGATCCAGACCCTGGGGGTGGACCAGTGCGGGAAGATCACCTGAGTGAAGGGTCTTCAGGGAGTGGGGGTGAGGCAGCCAATGGTGAGACGCGGTATTCCACCATTTTTTGTACATCCAACCCCTCTGATTTTTTTAGCATCCAATGTCCCAACATTAGGCCGAGGAAGAGGGTGACAGAGTAACAAGACTAACATCGTACTGGACATGTCTCGCGAATCAGGTCAGGCAAAGTCAGATACTTGACCTCAAGTGCATACACCTGATTCTGATTAGCTCTCCTCATACGGATAAAAGGTAGAACCTAGAGACATTCTGAGCAAGGTGGAAGACAAGCAGAACTTACGGGGTGAAGACAAGCCTACTGGAGCAGAGCGATGGACCAAGGGACGAGAGCAGCGGGTCAAAAACCCGAAGAGTTCCCTACAGGAGGGAGGTTGTTGCCTTCACAAGGCCACAAAAGACACGTGGAGAAAGCCAGATCCCAATATCGAAGACTGCGCATTGTGTTTCAAGGACACCAGCAACCCTACCGGGTGAATGGCAGAGTTGGGGAGGCGAGGCCAAGCCTGTGGTACTAACCTTGACTCATAAATTTGAAATCGAAAGAGCAAGAAAGAACCGCACACAGCCAGTGATTTGGCAAGCGACCTGAGATGCAGGTGTGTGCTAAGAAAGATTGAAGTTTGCAACAATATATGGCAAGTGAAGGCTGCACACGTGTGGATGAGACGCAAGGAAAGGCAGACCTTTGAATGAGGTTTACAATAAAGACCGCTGTGGAATCGGTAATACTGAGTAAAGGACTGGTCTGCCGAAAAGGAGTAGCCCACTCAAAAATCTCTGTGAAAGGTGTATTGAATTGTAAAAGCCAAAGTGAATGAAGTTAAGCCTGAAAGAAGGGGAGAGGATGAAATTGAACATTGAAATCTGAGTCAAAGTGGTCCTGTGGTAAAGGAAGCTCCGCACATTTGAAAGTCTTCGACATCCGAAAAGCGGTCTGAACCTGTCACGACCCACATCCAAAAACCCCTCTGGCAAGCGCATGGGCCAGGAGAGGTCTTGGCTCGGGTCTACAATAAACCTAGGCATCCACTGCCTAGGCCCACTTGGAGCCAGTCCTGGCGCCTGGCTCATACACAGTGAAGACATGTGTTTGGGGAACTACTTTATTTTGAAGCTGCCAGCCAACATGGAGGCATCCACATAGCTTGGCTCCTATGAACCAAGCTATGCGGTATAGTGTTTTGGGTGTGGTAGCCTAGGAACTACCTTACCTGGACTACTTTCTTGAAGCTATTTAAACCACACCCGACTTGGATAACACGCTTTGCGTTACTTTGCAATCCTGCAACGTGACATTCACCGTGTCCAGCTTTACCCGCGAACCTCGGAGAAACAGCACCTGTAAGGAGACAAAAGGAACATTGTTAGCAGCAGCATCTTACCTGCAATTCTCATCTTTAGCTGCCCACAGCTCCTGCGAACAGCTTCCTAGGATCAGCACATCTTCCGGACCGACTGATCTGCAAAAAGGAAAGAAACAAGGTATTAGAGACATTACAACATAACGAACTGTGCCGAAAAGCTTACCTAGCAGGTCGCCCCTCGACCAGCATCGCCTCGGAATTCCACACCCTGGCTGAACACTGTGATCTATGGGAAAAGAAAAGAAAACAGGTTAGCAAAGGCAAGGCATCACTGCGCTCCGCATAGCGCCTACTTACCGCATCATAGCGCTCATAACACACCATCATTTACCAGCGAGACCCAATTCAGCCAATGCACCACACTGGACTTCCACACATCTAAGGAAGAGAAAGAGACATTATTAAACCAGGAAAGGCATGCAGGAATAACAACAATATACAACAGCAATAAGACCTACCTGAAAGACTTCAAACGGGCCGGCATCAGTGAAGTAACTAGATCGCATCCGCCCACAAAGGACATTGCGGCCCTGCCAAGAAGGCAGGACGGAGAGCACATCTGAATCAACAATAAGGTGAGGAGAGGCCCCAGAGGGGCTGAAGGCATACGGGGTGGTGGGAGGCTAATTACCCCAGTTGACCAGTCTTGAACATAGCCCTTCTGTATAACAGGCAGAACCTCCCCCACTGGCCACATCTGGGAAATGCAAAGAAGGATACCAGTGTCCATATGGCTGGGTGGCGTCCCCGTGGATACCAAGTGAGCGTAACAGAACCTGGCAGAGAGAGACCCGGAGTGTAAAAAGCTTGGGGAAAGGAGCCCCGGCAAGTGTTGTTGAACTGTGAAAGGTCTGAGCCCGGTATAGAGGGACCAACGTTGAACTGTGCAAAGTCTGAGCCCGGCAGAGGGGGACCAATGTTGTACTTTGGTTTTTTGTGAAGAGGTCTGAGTCCGAAAGAGGGGGACCAGTATGAACCTTTTGTTTTCGTTATTTGGGGAAGAGTGGAACAAGATTCTTTAACGTGTAACACCAGGCGGGCCTCGATCCACGTTCCAAACTGTTTCAGTGTTAAAGCCTGAGCCAAAGTGTGTCATGCCGACTATAGAGACTGCCTTATTTGATGCTGTCTAAATGTGGGGAGTAGAGCTGATTCTGCCACATTTATTTGTGGGCAAAGAGTGAAATGTAAAAGTATCAGCAGAAATACCATAACTACAAATAAAGTGTTCATTCTATGCATTTTATAATAACTATCAAAACTTCAAACAGCGGGTTGAGGAAACTACAATGAAAGAGGGGTGGGGGGACACAAACTTCCATACATGAACCTGGATTAGGCACAAGGTGAATTCAAGTCCCATGAACAGTAAGAGGTGTCTCGTTCTTTGGGCTGTACCGTGGGCGTGAATGGGGCATCTCCATAAGCCTGGGTGAGAACTGGAGGGTAAAGTGAGTTCTCCAAGCTCAAAGCCAAGCACACAGTATTATAGTTAGTCTGGGGGTTTTCACAGTGGCTTATCATCCAAAGGGTGAAATAAATCATAGACTAGGGATTTCCATGTTTCAAAGGTGATCGTGGTGTCGCCTTCATGCGAGTGAAGCGCCGTAGCCCATGCTCTTGTTTCGGACTTACACCAGGTTGCAAACTTGTGTAACCACAGTTTAAACTGGGGGCCTTTTGAGGATTTCCAGGAAATGGCAATTCTCCTCTTCACAAGGATATATGCCAAATCTATGAGTCTAATTACATGTTTATATTTGCTTTGTCTAGAGTATGTTCCCAACAAACATTCCGTCTGGGACCAGTCACATCTAGCGACCCCTGCTGCTCTACAGGTCTGTTCAATGTGTACCAAAAGGACTGCACTTTAAAGCAATTCCAAAACATGTGTATAAGGTTGGCACCAGGCACAGGTGGTTTGTGCATTTTTGTTAAATCTGGCGACTCTGCTAGGGGGTCATATATGTGCGGTGGAGGATGTTAATCTGCAATAGCCTAAATCTGGCATTATGGGATACTTTTTTAGGAAAACCATGGGCCCGTTCCCATTACTCGCCACTTATATACTTATATACTGTATGTATGAGTGGATTGCAGAGTGAATCTTGATTATTGTTTGTATCCACGTTACTCTTGATTTGCAAGCTCTCACTTTGTAGAACGTGGTACATTATCCATACTTAACTTTCTTAGCATTTGATTCCAATCTTCTGCGCCTCACGCTTTTGCTAAGTAGCTGCAGTGTAGCCTGTTAGATTAGCTCTGCAAGTCGTGTTGATCGTGCTAGCCATTAGCCTCATTAGATCTCCCCACACATTAGCAAACCCACCTTTTACTAACATCTAGATTCGAAACCTGCACTTGCAGTGTTCTTTAGTGTTGACTCTGCAGTCCGGAGGCATGCGAAAACTTTTTGGTGAGAATGAAAATCAACCCGAACATCTGACTGTCCATTCTCACACTCTATAAACCTCCCCAGAACCTACCCCTTTTTAAAGAACAGCTCATCACCTTATTGAACAACATCACAAAAACCAATTCCTTTTTGATCGTTCTGGGCGACTTCAACTTATGGGCAGAAGATTCCTCTGACAACAAAGTGAACTCATTATTATCCTCCATTAGAACTAGTGGCTTCACAAAATTATAAATAACCCTACTCAGCAAGGCGGTCACACTTTACATTGGATAATGACACACTTGAATGTGAGACAGTCGACATGGCACCCTGTCCATGGTCAGATCATTTCCTGATTGATATCGCTATAGCACTACCAGCAGCCCTGCACAATCTGAATACTAACCTTAGGACAATAAAGAAATGTAGAAATTTCAAAAACGTCTCACCTCTCTCCTTTTCCACTCTATTAGCCAGTAAATTAAACAATACTGAACAACTTGAGAAGATTACTGACCTACTAACACACCTTTCCTTAGCTATCAAAGTCACTTCAGATATACTTGCACCCGAAAAAACCTAGACAATAAAAGCTGAAGTCATAAAGAAATCATGGTTCAATGACGATGTTATTAAAGCTAGGAAGACAAAAAGAGCACATGAGTGGATTAAGAATGCCTGTCCACCTACATCAGCCAAATATAAGGAAGCATCTCACGCCTTCAAGAAAAGCATTAAAGGTCAAATCAGAAAACTATAATGTGTATAATCAGTGGTGCCAAGTCGAATTCTAACAAATTATTTAAAATTCTCAAAGAATTTGAGAATCATACTTCCCCTTTCCCCCTGCGATAAAAGACTCAGCGTGGTGTCAATCCATTCAGAATGCATTTTCTTCCAAAACTTCTGGTCATAGAATGGCCATTGCTAAACAACAAAATAGTTAAGCTCCCAAAACTACCCAAGTCCTTGTGAACATCTCCCCCGAAGGAAATACACACATCACCACCCATAGATATGCATTTCAAAGCTGTTCAGAACAAGAAATCCTCATCATAGTGGAAAAACTCAAATACACTTCATGTCTTGATGATGTCTGTCCTACTGACATTCTAAAGGGTTCCTTAGAGGTCCTAGTTCCTTGGATCACCAGAATGGCCAACATGTCCTTTAGGGACAGGTACAGGCGAACATCATTGAAGGATGTCTGGATTACCCCCCTCCGAAAGAAAACCACACTCGATCAGGCCAATGCAAGAACTATAGACCTATTACTAATGTCCCCTACTTACTGAAAATTATGGACCGAGTAGCATACCTAAAACTGAATAAATGTATTGAGGAAAATAACATACTGAATATCCATCAGCTTCAGTGCCCGGCATGGAACTGAAACAGCCTTATTGAATCTCAAATCCAACATTGCAGGAATTGTAGAGCAAGGTCATCCAGCCCTTCTGATATTATTGGACCTCTCTGCGGCCTTTGATCTTATTGATCACGACCTACGGTAGGAGAGGCTTAAAACTGTTGCCAAATGCTCAGATGGGACATGTCATTGGATCAAATCTTTTTTGGGTCCAAGAACGTCTAAAGTAGCGGTAGAGAACGCCCAGGTATTGTCAATTCTGTCCATGTGTGGAGTTCCCCAGGGCTCCTGCTTATTTCCAATTCTTTTCAATATCTACACTAGGCCTCTCCTTGACCTGCTGGACAGACTGGGTGCAATTACGCGAACTACACAGATGACACCCAGGTACTTTTTAAACTCACTGGGATGCAGACACAAGACTCTGAAATCCTGAATGAATTTTATCAGGAGATTCAATCATGGATGGCACAGAACTCCCTTGCGCTAAATAGTGAAAAAACTGAGCTACCCCAGATCTTGGAAAAATGCTATAATTGTCCCGATTTTCAAAAAGGGGAACAGACTGGACCCGAGAGACTATCGACCTATCGCCCTGTTAGATGTAATAGGAAAAATCTATGCAACTCAACTACAACAAATGTTAAAATCGTGGGCACTTAAAAGTCATCGTAATGACCCACGACAAGCGGGTTTTGTTAAAGGCGTAGGTTGCGGTCTTAACACCCTTCTGCTGAATCTCTTAAAAATGGAGTCAATACGAACTAACACTGCCATCTATGTTGCATCTATTGATTTTTCACACGCTTTCGATAGTGTTGATCGCCACATTCTGTGGGAGAAACCCAAAGCTTAGAAGTGTCCAGTGGATCTTATAGACGCAATAAAAGAGCTCCACTCTAATACCACTGTGCAAGTCAGACTCGACCAAGGAGGCTCCTTAACCCTCCTTTGATTCCAACCTATAAAGGAGTGAAACAAGGATGCCCCTTGGCTGCAATTGTGTTCAACCTCTTTATTTCTGACATAGGCGACGCATTAAATGAGGCAATAGCATTTCCACCTAAAATTCACGGCTCGCAGTTGGGTTATTTGTTGTACGCTGATGATTTACTACTCTTGGATGTTACACCGGTCGGCCTACAACGAAAACTAGATGCCTTAGAAAGATATGTAATGAAAAACAAGCTCTGTCTAAATAAGAAAAAATGTGAGGTCTTGATATTGCGCAACCTGTCAGCCTATAAAAAGAGATCAACCCAACATGTGTGGTACTTGGAAAAAATACCGCTTCGGATCTCTACTCACATAAAATATTTGGGATCCATAATAAGTGCACACATAAACGACAATCCTTGGGTTGAGGCCACCAAAAGAAAATGTCAACAACTGGCTTGCCAGGCCGCGATCATAAACAAAAAATTCAGAAATGTTTCTATAAAACCTGTGATAAATTTTTACAGACAAAAAGTAATACCGACCCTTATCTATGGTGCTGAAAACATGTTTTGTTGCTCACACGAGTTATGGAACACACTTGAAAACTTTTTGGACCAGAGCGTTACACATCTCTAAAGGATGTCCGACTAGTAATATAAGATTTGAACTGGAACTGACTTTCATACAAGCGAGAGTTTGTTGGAACGCTTTAACTTTATACAGGAAGTCACAGCTTTCTAATGCAGCCCCTCCATTCAAAATACTACACAAGCCAGACTCAGAGCCCGAATATACAATGCTTGCTAAATGGAATCGGCAATGTTCTGAAATTTTGGACGCAAATGACATTGACATTACTACTTTACTTGAAAATCCTGATAAGGCCAAACGTAAACTATGGAGTGCGGACTGGCATCAAACCTGCACTGACAGATCTAGCTCTCGTCTCTTAAGAGATGTACCACCAGAAGCAAGAGAGCTAGACAAATTACAACCGTATCTGTCACAATTTCCTGATCAGAACTCAAGATTACCATATCTGCATTTTCGACTTAATCTTTTCATGACAAAAGACCGTACAGGTACTTGGCTACTTAAGGAACCTGTTGACTTAATCTGTCGTTTTTGTAAACATTCGATAGAGACACTAAAACACTTGACGTTGTTTTGCCCAGAATTTCGCTCTTTGTGAACTAACAGGGTAATTCATAGAATTTCGCAGAAAAGTGTCGCAAGCGGCTGGCGCAGAGTGTCCGCGTGCGATTGACTGCGCCAGGCACGTGCGCTAAAACCGATTTCCGCGCACAGCGTATTCATGGATTTCATGCTCCCAAACCAGCCGTGGCGCAGAGTATCGCAGCGACCCTGCAGCAGCGCCAGTAACGCCCCCAAGAACGCCCTCGCGCAAGGAAAAGCCAGCAAAATCGCTAAATCATCGCAAAGGGCTGCGCTAACCCTGGACCAGTTTACAGGGCAGCCAAACAAGGAACGCAAAGCGGGTAACGTGCATATCAGGGGTACACGTGAAGTCATACACGCGATTAGCCAGGGTAAGTGTATTACAGGGGTACACGTGAAGTCATACACGCGATTAGCCAGGGTACGTGTATTACAGGGGTACGCGGGAAGTTTAACACGCGATTGGCCAGGGTACGTGTATTACAGGGGTACGCGGGAAGTTTAACACGCGATTGGCCAGGGTACGTGTATTACAGGGGTACGCGGGAAGTTTAACACGCGATTGGCCAGGGTACGTGTATTACAGGGGTACGCGGGAAGTTTAACACGCGATTAGCCAGGGTAAGTGTATTACAGGGGTACACGTGAAGTTATACACGCGATTAGCCAGGGTACGTGTATTACAGGGGTACGCGGGAAGTTTAACACGCGATTGGCCAGGGTACGTGTATTACAGGGGTACGCGGGAAGTTTAACACGCGATTGGCCAGGGTACGTGTATTACAGGGGTACGCGGGAAGTTTAACACGCGATTGGCCAGGGTACGTGTATCAAAGGGGTACGCGGGAAGTTTAACACGCGATTAGCCAGTGTAAGTGTATTACAGGGGTACACGTGAAGTCATACACGCGATTAGCCAGGGTACGTGTATTACAGGGGTACGCGGGAAGTTTAACACGCGATTGGCCAGGGTACGTGTATTACAGGGGTACGCGGGAAGTTTAACACGCGATTAGCCAGGGTAAGTGTATTACAGGGGTACGCGGGAAGTTTAACACGCGATTAGCCAGGGTACGTGTATTACAGGGGTACGCGGGAAGTTTAACACGCGATTGGCCAGGGTACGTGTATTACAGGGGTACGCGGGAAGTTTAACACGCGATTGGCCAGGGTACGTGTATTACAGGGGTACGCGTGAAGTTATACACGCGATTAGCCAGGGTACGTATATTACAGGGGTACGCGGGAAGTTTAACACGCGATTGGCCAGGGTACGTGTATTACAGGGGTACGCGGGAAGTTCAACACGCGATTGGCCAGGGTACGTGTATTACAGGGGTATGCGGGAAGTTTCACATGCGATTTGGCCAGGTACGTGTATTACAGGGGTGCGTGGGAATTATCACACGCGATTTGGCTTGGTACGTGTATTACAGGGGTGTGCGGGAATTATCACACGCAATTAGGCTGGGTGGGTCCTCACAGGTGTTCCCTGTACACCCTCCACAGCCCCTGCAGGCAGCCCACAAAACAGGGGACTACCCTGCACACCTGCTCATGTCCCCCTGCACCCCCACCCCCCAGCAGTGCAGGGGCACCCTCCACCAGGCCCCCACTCATGTCTCCCACCACCCCCACCCCCCAGCCACCAGGGGCACCCTCCACCAGGCCCCCACTCATGTCCCCTATCACCCCCACCCCCCCGCCACCAGGGGCACCCTCCACCAGGCCCCCACATATGTCTCCCACCACCCACACCCCCCAGCAGTGCAGGGGCACCCTCCACCAGGCCCCCACTCATGTCTCCCACCACCCCCACCCCCCAGCCACCAGGGGCACCCTCCACCAGGCCCCCACTCATGTCTCCCACCACCCCCACCCCCCAGCCACCAGGGGCACCCTCCACCAGGCCCCCACTCATGTCTCCCACCACCCCCACCCCCCAGCAGTGCTGGGGCACCCTCCACCAGGCCCCCACTCATGTCTCCCACCACCCCCACCCCCCAGCCACCAGGGGCACCCTCCACCAGGCCCCCACTCATGTCTCCCACCACCCCCACCCCCCAGCAGTGCAGGTGCACCCTCCACCAGGCCCCCACTCATGTCTCCCACCACCCCCACCCCCCAGCCACCAGGGTCACCCTCCACCAGGCCCCCACTCATGTCTCCCACCACCCCCACCCCCCAGCAGTGCAGGGGCACCCTCCACCAGGCCCCCACATATGTCTCCCACCACCCACACCCCCCAGCAGTGCAGGGGCACCCTCCACCAGGCCCCCACTCATGTCTCCCACCACCCCCACCCCCCAGCCACCAGGGGCACCCTCCACCAGGCCCCCACTCATGTCTCCCACCACCCCCACCCCCCAGCAGTGCAGGGGCAGCCCCCACCAGGCCCCCACTCATGTCTCCCACCACCCCCACCCCCCAGCAGTGCAGGGGCAGCCTCCACCAGGCCCCCACTCATGTCTCCCACCACCCCCACCCCCCAGCCACCAGGGTCACCCTCCACCAGGCCCCCACTCATGTCTCCCACCACCCCCACCCCCCAGCAGTGCAGGGGCAGCCCCCACCAGGCCCCCACTCATGTCTCCCACCACCCCCACCCCCCAGCAGTGCAGGGGCAGCCTCCACCAGGCCCCCACTCATGTCTCCCACCACCCCCACCCCCCAGCCACCAGGGTCACCCTCCACCAGGCCCCCACTCATGTCTCCCACCACCCCCACCCCCCTGCCACCATGTGCAGCCCCCACCAGGTCCTCACAATGTGCGTATTGGTCAGCCTCCACAGCCAAAAAGCCCTACCAAGTAACCCATTCACCCACATGGAAATGGAAATCACATGTTACACCCCCAATGTTCATGAAGCAAATGAACCCATGTCCGTCACACACATATATTCCAATTGAATGGGAAAACACACAACATGACATGCATGAAACCAATGAGATGAAACCACACAGTGAACAATGTAAAAAAAAATGTATTAGAAAAAAATACGAATGCTAAAGAAAGAAAACTAACTACAATGTAAATGTGAAAAAAGAAGCTGCATGTCCGCATAAAAACACAAAACTAGAAAATCTAATCCAAAAAATGTTGTCCAAAGTGAAATGTCAAAACTCTCCGTGCAACAAAGAACTATGTACAAAAATAACAAGGGTCCATCATCACAACAGAACTAAGGAAACCTCCTAAAAAACCTACCTAAATATCAACTATATACAAAAAGTGGAGCAGTGTCCGTCGACTCCAAATCATAAGAAAAAACAAAGGAAACCTAAAACTAAAGAACTATATACAAAGGCGGCGGGCAAGTCCAGCGGCTCACTCTGTGGTGTTCCGGGCCAGGGCATCATCGAACTCCTGTTCGATGTCCCGGAGGCGGTCCAGTTCCATGGCCCCGAGGGTCCGCAGGGACGACGCCGTGTCCTCCTCCAACCCCCTGCGGATTGCCTCGAGGCACTCGGCCCGCCTCAGGGCCCTCCGCATGGAGTTCTCCGCCCTGACCATTGTGAGCCGCGCCTCTTCCGCCCGCCGCCGCTCCGCACCTATGGCGTGGCCCAACCGCTGCCACACGGAAGACACTCTCTGTCCTGGGTCCTCCTGCCCTCCGGCCGATGCCTGCCCCTCCGATGTCGAAGGCCCCGAGCCTTCATGGCTCCCACCATCTTGCTGCTGCTGCTGCTCTGCCTCTGCCCGTGCACTGCCTCCTGCTGCCTGCACATCCTCCGCCGGCTGGGGTGCAGTTGTTGATGTGGCCACCCCTGCTGGACGTCCGACTCCCGACTGTGGCAGAGATGCCTCCTCCACCAGCCTGGCCGCACTGTCAGAGGCAGCTCCACAGGGCACCCAGGTGACTGATGGGTGGGAAGATGGCACAGAGGACGACTGGCGCGTAGGGGGTCCAGTTGAGGAGGGGGTCGGAACAAGCCCCATCAGACGGAGGAATCCGGTCTGGGTGACCTGTCCCAGCAGGCTGACGTGGTCAACGAGCCATTCGAGATGACGTGCAGTCTCTCCATGAAAAGACTGCAGGTCACCTCGCATGGCCCGTTGACGCAACGCCACACCAGCCAGGACAGGCTCAACCCGGACCTGGATAGCCACGTCCGCAGGCAGAGGAAGGCCAGTTGACGTCAGCTCATCCCCTGCCTGAAAACGGGTCTGGACGTAGGCATCCCTGCTGGTGCAAGATGATGCAGGGACAGGATCGGGGACAGGATTGCACACAGGCACCTCCGCGGCCGCCTGTGCTGCCTCCTGTCCCTGGTCCTGGACTGCACCACTAGCACCAGTGGGATCCCCACCTCCAGACCCCGTCTCTGGTGCTTGCACGGCCTCCTCCTCCACCAGACCCCCCACCAACCTGGATGACTCTGTGCCATCTTCCCCTGTTGGGCCCTGTGGGGTCCCAGCTGCCCCTTCTGCTGCCGAGGAGTCCAACTGCAACCTCCGCCTCTTGGACCTCCCCCCGGCAGCTGCGGCCTGGGACGCGGCACCGGACTCCTCACTCCCCGACGAGATGACAACACGGGAGGGGAGCCGGGCCTTGCGTCTCCGGCTGGCGGTCGGATCCCCGCCGCTGTGCTCCACAGCACCTTCTCCGCCCTCTTCATCAGTTGACGCTGCAGACAGGGAGAAACAAAACACAGGCATCAGGGCACTGTACAATGGACACATACACACATGACAGTTGTACATGAGTGGCATTGGCAAACCTCAGACATGCCATCACAATCCCCAACACACATGTCATTGCAACTGGCACACATGAGCCATACCACAGCCATATCGCAACTGCCACCACCATCCCCACACATACAACAGCATCAGCAGCCAAAGGGGAGCCATACATCACATGCAACACAGGAAGTGCACCACACATGTACACACACCACCACACTTGCATGCATGTCTACACCTCTGCCAAGTGTCGCACTGTTCAGACGGGCATCCATGTCACATCTGCCAATCAGGCTTCCACATACCGCTGTCACATGCATCCATGTAGCATCACTGTTGCACCTTTGACAAATACACACACATGCACATGTACACAGTGCTCATACATGCAGCCGAAAACAACATACATGCCTGACATCACGGACATGTCTACTTACATACACATTCATCCAAACATGTGTGCACGCACAACTGCATTTGCCATGCAAGCCCACACACACAAGCACCATCCATGTCTCACACATTACAGCCCTCGCATGTGTCAGCCCCACGGCCCTGTACACCCCCACCCATACTCCACCCCATACAAACAGATGTGCAACTGGCACAATGGGGAATGATCACCACACGCCCTGCTCACAACCAGGATGCATGTACACTCACCGCTCGACTCCAGACGGCTCTGCTTCTCTAGGACCTGGACGTGGAGCGCTGGGGATATGCGTTCCAGGACCCCCATCTGTTCTTCCGACAAGTGGCCCCGGCGCCCCTTGGCATCCGCTGCCTTCAAGAGGCGCCGGGCCTTGTTCAGGGTCCTGGACCTGAAGTCCTCCCAGCGCTTCCTGACATGTTGTAAGTCCCGGACTGCCACCCCCTCCGCGTTGATGGCAGTCACGATGTCTGTCCAGATCCGAGTCCGTCCTTCCTTGTCGGCGCGGGAACTTCCAAAGAGGGCATCATACTGCCCCAGGACTTGCTCCACCAGGACACCAACTTCGGTGGCACTGAAGCTGGTGCCCCTCTGCCTCTCTGGCCGGGGGTTGTCAGTGGTCACAGATGGTGTTAGCCCCGACATGACAACCCCAGAGGCAGGAGTGGGTGGGCAACTGGGTCCTGGGGCTGGGCTGTGGAGCGATGGAATTCCAGTCGGGAGTCTTCTGTTCCAGCAGGGGTGGTCACAGCAACAGCACCCCTGGCTGATGTGCAGGCAGCAAATGGCAGTGCACGTGGGCAGCAGGCAGTCAGGCAGCAGCAGATAGCAGGTGGGAGCGTGCTCGGGGCTCTGGGGGGCAGTAATTCGGCCTTCTGGGCAGGAGCGTGGTCTCCCGTGTGCTCACGCGTGGCCAGCTTGGTTCGGAGTGAATTGGCACGTGAAAATCCTGCACGTCAGCGTGAAAACCGAGGAAAGGCCCTTAGCGCGTAAGCGCGTCAGCACGCATACGCGATTCCCTTGGACCAAAGGCCCTCAGCGCGTAAGCGCGTCTGTGACGTGACCCGCACGGGTGTTTCCCACACAGCACGTGATGACAGAGCACACGTGGAAAGACTGCACGTCAGAGTCTCATCGCGTGTAATTGGACAAAAGTGCGTGTACACGCGATTGGCCTATGTACGTGTATATGAGGTGTGCGCGGACACTTACACACGCAAGTACGTCAGCGCACCTGTATCCCGGTGTACGGCCATTTCCACCAATCACACGCAATGAGACTCTGACGTGCAGTCTTTCCACGTGTGCTCTGTCATCACGTGCTGTGTGGGAAACACCCGTGCGGGTCACGTCACAGACGCGCTTACGCGCTGAGGGCCTTTGGTCCAATGGAATCGCGTATGCGTGCTGACGCGCTTACGCGCTAAGGGCCTTTCCTCGGTTTTCACGCTGACGTGCAGGATTTTCACGTGCCAATTCACTCCGTACCAAGCTGGCCACGCGTGAGCACACGGGAGACCACGCTCCTGCCCAGAAGGCCGAATTACTGCCCCCCAGAGCCCCGAGCACGCTCCCACCTGCTATCTGCTGCTGCCTGACTGCCTGCTGCCCACGTGCACTGCCATTTGCTGCCTGCACATCAGCCAGGGGTGCTGTTGCTGTGACCACCCCTGCTGGAACAGAAGACTCCCGACTGGAATTCCATCGTTCCACAGCCCAGCCCCAGGACCCAGTTGCCCACCCACTCCTGCCTCTGGGGTTGTCATGTCGGGGCTAACACCATCTGTGACCACTGACAACCCCCGGCCAGAGAGGCAGAGGGGCACCAGCTTCAGTGCCACCGAAGTTGGTGTCCTGGTGGAGCAAGTCCTGGGGCAGTATGATGCCCTCTTTGGAAGTTCCCGCGCCGACAAGGAAGGACGGACTCGGATCTGGACAGACATCGTGACTGCCATCAACGCGGAGGGGGTGGCAGTCCGGGACTTACAACATGTCAGGAAGCGCTGGGAGGACTTCAGGTCCAGGACCCTGAACAAGGCCCGGCGCCTCTTGAAGGCAGCGGATGCCAAGGGGCGCCGGGGCCACTTGTCGGAAGAACAGATGGGGGTCCTGGAACGCATATCCCCAGCGCTCCACGTCCAGGTCCTAGAGAAGCAGAGCCGTCTGGAGTCGAGCGGTGAGTGTACATGCATCCTGGTTGTGAGCAGGGCGTGTGGTGATCATTCCCCATTGTGCCAGTTGCACATCTGTTTGTATGGGGTGGAGTATGGGTGGGGGTGTACAGGGCCGTGGGGCTGACACATGCGAGGGCTGTAATGTGTGAGACATGGATGGTGCTTGTGTGTGTGGGCTTGCATGGCAAATGCAGTTGTGCGTGCACACATGTTTGGATGAATGTGTATGTAAGTAGACATGTCCGTGATGTCAGGCATGTATGTTGTTTTCGGCTGCATGTATGAGCACTGTGTACATGTGCATGTGTGTGTATTTGTCAAAGGTGCAACAGTGATGCTACATGGATGCATGTGACAGCGGTATGTGGAAGCCTGATTGGCAGATGTGACATGGATGCCCGTCTGAACAGTGCGACACTTGGCAGAGGTGTAGACATGCATGCAAGTGTGGTGGTGTGTGTACATGTGTGGTGCACTTCCTGTGTTGCATGTGATGTATGGCTCCCCTTTGGCTGCTGATGCTGTTGTATGTATGGGGATGGTGGTGGCAGTTGCGATATGGCTGTGGTATGGCTCATGTGTGCCAGTTGCAATGACATGTGTGTTGAGGATTGTGATGACATGTCTGAGGTTTGCCAATGCCACTCATGTGCAACTGTCATGCGTGTATGTGTCCATTGTACAGTGCCCTGATGCCTGTGTTTTGTTTCTCCCTGTCTGCAGCGTCAACTGATGAAGAGGGCGGAGAAGGTGCTGTGGAGCACAGCGGCGGGGATCCGACCGCCAGCCGGAGACGCAAGGCCCGGCTCCCCTCCCGTGTTGTCATCTCGTCGGGGAGTGAGGAGTCCGGTGCCGCGTCCCAGGCCGCAGCTGCCGGGGGGAGGTCCAAGAGGCGGAGGTTGCAGTTGGACTCCTCGGCAGCAGAAGGGGCAGCTGGGACCCCACAGGGCCCAACAGGGGAAGATGGCACAGAGTCATCCAGGTTGGTGGGGGGTTTGGTGGAGGAGGGGGCCGCGCAAGCACCAGAGACAGGGTCTGGAGGTGGGGATCCCACTGGTGCTAGTGGTGCAGTCCAGGACCAGGGACAGGAGGCAGCACAGGCGGCCGCGGAGGTGCCTGTGTGCAATCCTGTCCCCGATCCTGTCCCTGCATCATCTTGCACCAGCAGGGATGCCTACGTCCAGACCCGTTTTCAGGCAGGGGATGAGCTGACGTCAACTGGCCTTCCTCTGCCTGCGGACGTGGCCATCCAGGACCGGGTTGAGCCTGTCCTGGCTGGTGTGGCGTTGCGTCAACGGGCCATGCGAGGTGACCTGCAGTCTTTTCATGGAGAGACTGCACGTCATCTCGAATGGCTCGTTGACCACGTCAGCCTGCTGGGACAGGTCACCCAGGCCGGATTCCGCTGTCTGATGGGGCTTGCTCCGACCCCCTCCTCAACTGGACCCCCTACGCGCCAGTCGTCCTCTGTGCCATCTTCCCACCCATCAGTCACCTGGGTGCCCTGTGGAGCTGCCTCTGACAGTGCGGCCAGGCTGGTGGAGGAGGCATCCCTGCCACAGTCGGGAGTCGGACGTCCAGCAGGGGTGGCCACATCAACAGGTGCACCCCAGCCGGCGGAGGATGTGCAGGCAGCAGGAGGCAGTGCACGGGCAGAGGCAGAGCAGCAGCAGCAGCAAGATGGTGGGAGCCATGAAGGCTCGGGGCCTTCGACATCGGAGGGGCAGGCATCGGCCGGAGGGCAGGAGGACCCAGGACAGAGAGTGTCTTCCGTGTGGCAGCGGTTGGGCCACGCCATAGGTGCGGAGCGGCGGCGGGCGGAAGAGGCGCGGCTCACAATGGTCAGGGCGGAGAACTCCATGCGGAGGGCCCTGAGGCGGGCCGAGTGCCTCGAGGCAATCCGCAGGGGGTTGGAGGAGGACACGGCGTCGTCCCTGCGGACCCTCGGGGCCATGGAACTGGACCGCCTCCGGGACATCGAACAGGAGTTCGATGATGCCCTGGCCCGGAACACCACAGAGTGAGCCGCTGGACTTGCCCGCCGCCTTTGTATATAGTTCTTTAGTTTTAGGTTTCCTTTCGTTCTTATTATTATTTGGAGTCGACGGACACTGCTCCACTTTTTGTATATAGTTGATATTTAGGTAGGTTTTTTAGGAGGTTTCCTTAGTTCAGTTGTGATGATGGACCCTTGTTATTTTTGTACATAGTTCTTTGTTGCATGGAGAGTTTTTACATTTCACTTTGGACATAATTTTTTTGATTTGATTTTCTAGATTTGTGTTTTTATGCGGACATGCAGCTTCTTTTTTCACATTTACATTGTAGTTAGTTTTCTTTCTTTGGCATTTGTATTTTTTTCAATACATTTTTTTTTACATTGTTCACTGTGTGGTTTCATCTCATTGGTTTCATGCATGTCATGTTGTGTGTTTTCCCATTCAATTTGAAAATATGTGTGTGACGGACATGGGTTCATTTGCTTCATGTACATTGGGGGTGTAACATGTGATTTCCATTTCCATGTGGGTGAATGGGTTACTTGGTAGGTCTTTTTGGCTGTGGAGGCTGACCATTACGCACATGATTGGGGATTGTGAGGACCTGGTGGGGGCTGCACATGGTGGCAGGGGGGTGGGGGTGCAGGGGGACATGAGTGGGGGCCTGGTGGAGGTTGAGCCTGCACTGCTGGGGGGTGGGGGTGGTGGGAGACATGAGTGGGGGCCTGGTGGAGGGTGCCCCTGCACTGCTGGGGTGTGGGGGTGATGGGAGACATGAGTGGGGGCCTGGTGGAGGGTGACCCTGGTGGCTGGGGGGTGGGGGTGATAGGGGACATGAGTGGGGGCCTGGTGGAGGGTGACCCTGGTGGCTGGGGGGTGGGGGTGGTGGGAGACATGAGTTGGACATGGGTGGGGGCCTGCTGGCAGGTGCCCCACAGTGCTGGGGTGTGGGGGTGGTGGGAGACATGAGTTGGACATGGGTGGGGGCCTGCTGGCAGGTGCCCCACAGTGCTGGGGGGTGGGGGTGGTGGGAGACATGAGTGGGGCCCTGGTGGAGGGTGACCCTGCACTGCTGGGGGGTGGGGGTGGTGGGAGACATGAGTGGGGCCCTGGTGGAGGGTGACCCTGGTGGCTGGGGGGTGGGGGTGGTGGGAGACATGAGTTGGATATGGGTGGGGGCCTGCTGGCAGGTGCCCCACAGTGCTGGGGGGTGGGGGTGGTGGGAGACATGAGTTGGACATGGGTGGGGGCCTGCTGGCAGGTGCCCCACAGTGCTGGGGGGTGGGGGTGGTGGGAGACATGAGTTGGACATGGGTGGGGGCCTACTGGCAGGTGCCCCACAGTGCTGGGGGGTGGGGGTGGTGGGAGACATGAGTGGGGCCTTGGTGGAGGGTGACCCTGCACTGCTGGGGGGTGGGGGTGGTGGGAGACATGAGTGGGGCCCTGGTGGAGGGTGACCCTGGGGGGTGGGGGGTGGGGGTGGTGGGAGACATGAGTTGGACATGGGTGGGGGCCTGCTGGCAGGTGCCCCACAGTGCTGGGGGGTGGGGGTGGTGGGAGACATGAGTTGGACATGGGTGGGGGCCTGCTGGCAGGTGCCCCACAGTGCTGGGGGGTGGGGGTGGTGGGAGACATGAGTGGGGCCCTGGTGGAGGGTGACCCTGCACTGCTGGGGGGTGGGGGTGGTGCGAGACATGAGTGGGGCCCTGGTGGAGGGTGACCCTGGTGGCTGGGGGGTGGGGGTGGTGGGAGACATGAGTTGGACATGGGTGGGGGCCTGCTGGCAGGTGCCCCACAGTGCTGGGGTGTGGGGGTGGTGGGAGACATGAGTTGGACATGGGTGGGGGCCTGCTGGCAGGTGCCCCACAGTGCTGGGGGGTGGGGGTGGTGGGAGACATGAGTTGGACATGGGTGGGGGCCTACTGGCAGGTGCCCCACAGTGCTGGGGGGTGGGGGTGGTGGGAGACATGAGTTGGACATGGGTGGGGGCCTGCTGGCAGGTGCCCCACAGTGCTGGGGGGTGGGGGTGGTCGGAGACATGAGTGGGGCCCTGGTGGAGGGTGACCCTGGTGGCTGGGGGGTGGGGGTGGTGGGAGACATGAGTTGGACATGGGTGGGGGCCTACTGGCAGGTGCCCCACAGTGCTGGGGGGTGGGGGTGGTGGGGGACATGAGTTGGACATGGGTGGGGGACTGCTGGCATGTGCCCCACAGTGCTGGGGGGTGGGGGTGCAAGGGGACATGTGTTGGTGTTCATTAGTTCAAGGAGACATGTGCCTTTGCTGGGGGGCATGCCCATGTTGGGTGGGCTGCCTGCGGGACATGACCAGGGATGCAGGGTAGTCCCCTGTGGTGTGGGCTGCCTGCAGGGGCCGTGGAGGGTGTACAGGGTACACCTGGGAGGACCCACACTGTCAAATCACATGTGGGACTCCCCGGCACCCCTGAAATACACGTACCGTGCAGAAATCGCGTGTAAAACTTCCCGCGCACCCCTGAAATACACGCGCCCAGGCTATTCGCGTGTAAAACTTCCCGCGCACCCCTGAAATACACGCGCCCAGGCTATTCGCGTGTAAAACTTCCCGCGCACCCCTGAAATACACGCGCCCAGGCTATTCGCGTGTGGAACTTCCCGCGCACCCCTCAAATTCACGCGCCCAGGCTATTCGCGTGTGGAACTTCCCGCGCACCCCTGAAATACACGCGCCCAGCCTATTCGCGTGTGGAACTTCCCGCGCACCCCTGAAATACACGCGCCCAGCCTATTCGCGTATGGAACTTCCCGCGCACCCCTGAAATACACGCGCCCAGGCTATTCGCGTGTGGAACTTCCCGCGAACCCCTGAAATACACGCGCACAGGCTATTCGCGTGTGGAACTTCCCGCGAACCCCTGTAATACACGTAGCCCGCTCCCCCAGGCCCGATCGCGTGAGGAACTTCCCGCGCACCCCTCAAATTCACGCGCCCAGGCTATTCGCGTGTGGAACATCCCGCGCACCCCTGAAATACACGCGCCCAGCCTATTCGCGTGTGGAACTTCCCGCGCACCCCTGAAATACACGCGCCCAGGCTATTCGCGTGTGGAACTTCCCGCAAACCCCTGAAATACACGCGCACAGGCTATTCGCGTGTGGAACTTCCCGCGAACCCCTGTAATACACGTAGCCCGCTCCCCCAGGCCCGATCGCGTGAGGAACTTCCCGCGCACCCCTCAAATTCACGCGCCCAGGCTATTCGCGTGTGAAACTTCACGCGAACCCCTGAAATACACGTACCGTGCAGAAATCGCGTGTAAAACTTCCCGCGCACCCCTGAAATACACGCGCCCAGTCTATTCGCGTGTGGAACTTCCCGCGCACCCCTGAAATACACGCGCCCAGCCTATTCGCGTGTGGAACTTCCCGCGCACCCCTGAAATACACGCGCCCAGCCTATTCGCGTATGGAACTTCCCGCGCACCCCTGAAATACACGCGCCCAGGCTATTCGCGTGTGGAACTTCCCGCGAACCCCTGAAATACACGCGCACAGGCTATTCGCGTGTGGAACTTCCCGCGAACCCCTGTAATACACGTAGCCCGCTCCCCCAGGCCCGATCGCGTGAGGAACTTCCCGCGCACCCCTCAAATTCACGCGCCCAGGCTATTCGCGTGTGGAACATCCCGCGCACCCCTGAAATACACGCGCCCAGCCTATTCGCGTGTGGAACTTCCCGCGCACCCCTGAAATACACGCGCCCAGGCTATTCGCGTGTGGAACTTCCCGCAAACCCCTGAAATACACGCGCACAGGCTATTCGCGTGTGGAACTTCCCGCGAACCCCTGTAATACACGTAGCCCGCTCCCCCAGGCCCGATCGCGTGAGGAACTTCCCGCGCACCCCTCAAATTCACGCGCCCAGGCTATTCGCGTGTGAAACTTCACGCGAACCCCTGAAATACACGTACCGTGCAGAAATCGCGTGTAAAACTTCCCGCGCACCCCTGAAATACACGCGCCCAGTCTATTCGCGTGTGAAACTTCACGTGAACCCCTGAAATACACGTAGCACGCTCCCCCAGGCCCGATCGCGTGAGGAACTTCACGCGAACCCCTGTAATACACGTAGCCCGCTCCCCCAGGCCCGATCGCGTGTGGAACTTCCCGCGAACCCCTGTAATACACGTAGCCCGCTCCCCCAGGCCCGATCGCGTGAGGAACTTCCCGCGCACCCCTCAAATTCACGCGCCCAGGCTATTCGCGTGTGAAACTTCACGCGAACCCCTGAAATACACGTACCGTGCAGAAATCGCGTGTAAAACTTCCCGCGCACCCCTGAAATACACGCGCCCAGTCTATTCGCGTGTGGAACTTCCCGCGCACCCCTGAAATACACGCGCCCAGCCTATTCGCGTGTGGAACTTCCCGCGCACCCCTGAAATACACGCGCCCAGCCTATTCGCGTATGGAACTTCCCGCGCACCCCTGAAATACACGCGCCCAGGCTATTCGCGTGTGGAACTTCCCGCGAACCCCTGAAATACACGCGCACAGGCTATTCGCGTGTGGAACTTCCCGCGAACCCCTGTAATACACGTAGCCCGCTCCCCCAGGCCCGATCGCGTGAGGAACTTCCCGCGCACCCCTCAAATTCACGCGCCCAGGCTATTCGCGTGTGGAACATCCCGCGCACCCCTGAAATACACGCGCCCAGCCTATTCGCGTGTGGAACTTCCCGCGCACCCCTGAAATACACGCGCCCAGGCTATTCGCGTGTGGAACTTCCCGCAAACCCCTGAAATACACGCGCACAGGCTATTCGCGTGTGGAACTTCCCGCGAACCCCTGTAATACACGTAGCCCGCTCCCCCAGGCCCGATCGCGTGAGGAACTTCCCGCGCACCCCTCAAATTCACGCGCCCAGGCTATTCGCGTGTGAAACTTCACGCGAACCCCTGAAATACACGTACCGTGCAGAAATCGCGTGTAAAACTTCCCGCGCACCCCTGAAATACACGCGCCCAGTCTATTCGCGTGTGAAACTTCACGTGAACCCCTGAAATACACGTAGCACGCTCCCCCAGGCCCGATCGCGTGAGGAACTTCACGCGAACCCCTGTAATACACGTAGCCCGCTCCCCCAGGCCCGATCGCGTGTGGAACTTCACGCGAACCCCTGTAATACACGTAGCCCGCTCCCCCAGGCCCGATCGCGTGTGGAACTTCACGCGAACCCCTGAAATACACGTAGCCCGCTCCCCCAGGCCCGATCGCGTGAGGAACTTCACGCGAACCCCTGTAATACACGTAGCCCGCTCCCCCAGGCCCGATCGCGTGAGGAACTTCACGCGAACCCCTGTAATACACGTAGCCCGCTCCCCCAGGCCCGATCGCGTGAGGAACTTCACGCGAACCCCTGTAATACACGTAGCCCGCTCCCCCAGGCCCGATCGTGTGAATAACTTCACGCGAACCCCTGTGATGCACGTACCCTGCAAATCGCGTGTGACACTTCCCGCGCACCCCGGTATACATGCACACGTATTTTTTGTCAGCGGGTGTCCGTGTTTGTGGGTACCCCTTTGCACGTCATTTTTCCTGGAGGGCCACAGTATGGGACATTCATCATGGCAGTATATAGGTGCTATTTGTTGGCGCACCTTTTGGCGCACATTTCTTACAGCCGCAGAGACGCTACCGCCTCCTTTCTTGTGGCGGTCGTGTTTGTGCCTGTGCGCTGGTTTGAGCGTGTGCTTTTTTCCCCTATTCTATTCCATGAATACGTGTTGTAGGCGAGCGTGTGGGCGTTCCGCGCACTTGTGCCCTGTACTTCCCCCGTGACGCCCACGTTTTGGCAAGTTGTTCCCCATTCCGAGTGTTACGCCCGTGTTCCGCCTACTTTTATTGCGTGCGCCGCGCTATGTGCGAATTTCGCTGTGGCCTGTGCGATTTTCGCTGTGACCTGGCGCACGCTGTTAGATGGCCTGTGCGCCAACGTGCGCCGCGCACTTTTTTTTCGCACATCCGCTGGTTTTCTCGCGCACGGCCTTCCATGAATCGACGTGCGCTGCTTTTCGTGCGATTTTCGCACGTTCACTGCGATTTTCGCTATTCCACTGCGATTCGCACGTTTTTGCCCACTTGCGCCGCGCTAATTATTCCATGAATCGGCCTCTAAGTTGTTTGGACCGCTTTTTGAGGCACGAAGTACCTATACGGCTGAAGATTGGTGGAAAGTTATATTTGAAGGTGCTGACCGAAAAATTATGTTTGGTTTAGTTCAATTTTTGAAGGAATTGAAAACCCGTCTAAAAGAGCCGATTCCGACATTAGGAGGGAACGATTGATAAAGCGTCTAATAATGTATGTTCGGTGAAATGAAGTAGGAAGAAGTGTATCTTGTTCTCTGTTTTAAAGGTTTTCTTTTGTAAACCATATAAAACTAATTAAAAAATAAATAAATAAATAAGAAAAAGAAAAAACTGAGCTTCTGATCATAGCCTCCAGCCAACGCATAAAAAAATATGATGACCTCTATGCCCATTTCATTACTCCTGGAATTGAAATCTATGTCAGTAAGTCTGTAAAGCCACTGGGTGTTGTCCTGGATCACAAGCTCTCTATGAAGTAATATGTCTCACAGGTTTGCTCCTCACGTGGCCATGTGACCAAACTCCTCCATCACACTCATCCCTATCTTTCCATCGAAAATGGATCACTGCTGGCAACAGAACTAGGCAATTCCCACCTCGACTACTGCAACAGCTTGATTGCCAGCACCTCTGAGACCAACGTGTAGTACTTGCAGACGTGGTTATTTATGGACTCACTAAACGCGAACACATCTCCTCATTCTGGAAAATCCTACACTGGCTCCCTCTAAAACAGAGAATTAGACACAAGATCTTGTCTTTGACATACAAATGCATACACAGACCAGCTTCCCAATATCTCCTGAACAGAATATCCGCTAAACAACCCATCAGATCATTACGCTCCAATGATACCTTCTCATTGAACCAACCATGCTACCGTTTGGAGAAGTTTTCCAGGGAATGGAACTCACTCCTGATGAATATAAGAGCATCTTCATCTCTGATGATCTTTAAGCAATCAGTGAAAACCCTACTTTTTAATTTGGTCTTCCAGCATGTACACCAGGACCAGGAATGTTGATTCCGTTGGTTCTTCAAACCACACCCTCCACCTGCGTCTTGCTACCTCTTTCACTTTCATGTATCTGAGAAATAGACCCTTGGGTAGACCCGTCTGCTGTGTTAGTTCTACCAGTTCTTTAAATTTGCCATTGTCATACAAATATCCCCAAATGTATATGTCATGGTCTTCCCATCGCCGAGAGGCGCTCAGATCTTCCCTGGTTGAGCACAAATCAGCCACAATTGGCATATTGGGAGAATAGGGGCATTATGTCCCAAGTACCTTCAGGGCCCTATACCAAATTTGTCTACCTAACTTGAAGAGTAGGGGTGTGGAATGCATGCAATCCTTCGGGAGCCACAATACTCCTTTGAGTTTGGCAGGTGCCACTAAATGCAGTAACATCATTGATTCTAAGGAAGGGCCATCAGTTAGCCATTTTGTAACAAAGCTCAGTTGGGAGGCCAGGTAATACAATTCTAGCCTTGGCAGTCTTAAGGCAGATACAACACGTCAAGGGTTAGTCTATGGCGGCCTGAGCCCCAAAGAAAGTCTCTGATTAGTGTTTACAAAAGGCAAAAGAAGGTTGTCTTTATGTAGTAGTGAACATTTATAAAATAGTAGAGGATCCTATGGAGGACAATCATTTTAATAATGGCGATTCTACCCATGATCGAGAGTGGCAACCATGACCAGAAGGACATAGATTTCTTGAGACTTCCAACCACTTTAAGCATGTTATGTTTGTGTGTGTCTTCCGGGGTATGTGTGATCTGGACACCCAAGTATTTGAAAGACAATGGGCCTCAATACAACGATGCCGGTCCGGTAACAACGATGCCGGTAAGCATAGTACAACTCTGCGGGCGGGTGCCCTCGCGCCGGCTAGGGAAGACCTGGCGGGCGGAATGGCACCCGCCTGCAGAGTTTCACGGAAGAACCGGCACCGGTGCCAGTGCTTCTGTGTTCCCCATTCCCATTGAGTCCTATAGGACTCAAATGGCAATGGGGAATTACATTTTCCGGCGCCTGACTTCACGGACCACCGGTGCTGTAATACCCAGTGTTTCCGTGAAGCCGGGCGCTGGAAAAATGTGCAAGTCCGGCAGCAACATGCTGGTTTTACCTGCACGGTTACCGCCGGACTTATAATGTGGCCCAAAGTCTCCCAGGGAAGGCCTACGTCAGGCAGGGCTGCTACGTCCACCCCTCGGAGTCCACCCAGCGGGAAGATGCAGGATTCTCTCCTTCCCCCAGAAGCTTACTGTCTCTTAGGCTCTGGTTCTCTCTAGGCTTGACCATTGCAACAGCCTCTTTCTAAATCTGCCTACTTCTACCCTCGGCCATCTGCAACTTGTCCAGAACAGGACTGCGAGACTTGTCCTTGGCCTCAAGCCCTGGGATCATATCTCTCCAGCCCTGAAATCTCTTCATTGGCTCCCATTGGCTGCAAGGATTAAATTCAAGACCCTTTGCATTGTCCACAAGGCATTCTGGGGCCTGGGTCCAAAATACCTACAACGGACGGATCCTTCAATTAGGACGGATCCGCTCATGGGACATGGGCCCTGCAGCAGCTTCGGCTTTAGCTCCTCTGTTTGCAACGCATGCTGACATCTAGTTGCAGAGAAGCATCTAACACTGACGGAGCTCTGCCCTTTCTTTTCTCACAGGAGTGACTCCCATAAGAGTGTATGAGCCAACCCGACCGGCAGGCAACAGGATTAATTACACTGCCACACAGGAATGACAATTCCTTTCCTCATGTTGACGCTGCCCACATAACTGCAGTATTTTTCCTCTCCCCACACAGGATCACGGAATGGGATCTCGCACCGGAGGGTAGGTTCACCACTGACGCACAGATGTCACCATCCTCTTTGTGTTTAGAGTTTTTTCAAGCACTCCACGCACTGCACTCCAACCACATACCCTCATATGTATTTCACAGGGTCATCTACTTGGAGCCCTGACGAAGGCAGCGTAGACTGGATAGACTGTTGAAACGTGACAGTTACAGGGACTACATGCCCAGGAGTTACCAGCTCCTGACTTTCACTTGGATATGTTCCCACTTTTTCACGTTAGCAGATCAAAGACCCTTACGATCTCTTCTGCCCCAATAAGGCTGATAAAATACTCTTGCAATCTCCTCTACCCCAACAAAGAAGAGCGCAAGACTCATGGGCTGTGGTAAATAACAGAGCCACATTTTTCCGTGTGCCTGAATAAATCGTAGACCACCGTAGGAGAATTGTACCGGATTAGATTTGACCTAATAAATGGCAATACATTGTCACGCTTGACCTAATAGATGGCAATACATTCCTACGCAACTCATTTCCCCTGACTAAGGCATCCTAGGACTTGTGCTAAATTGGTCACCGGTTTGAACTGTTTTGTCTTGTGTTCCAGTTTTCCTTTCAATGGACTATTTGTGCATTCTGATTATTCTTTATTATTATTTTCTCATGTTTCAACTGTCAGTTACTGTCCGAAATTCACTGGATTTAGATGTTGTGAACAATAAAGTCACTTTAAATTTACAGACCATTGTCCGGACAAAAAGCATTTACCTGTTCTCACTATTTCTGTTCAGTATCAACCATCCGACTATTTATCAGCTTTTGAGATATAATACGCACCCATCTTTCCGTTTCTTGAAACACAGCACACCCCCATTTTTCCGTTTTTTTAATTAAGGGATATGTAGAGTACAGATGTATGGAACTGCCTGAGATCTATGGACTTGAAGACCCAGCAGAGAAGCAGGACAGTTTAAACTTATGACCTGTCCCGCAGGTGTTGTTTAGGCATATTTTTACGCAATTCCCCAGAGGTACACTGAGTTGTTGATGTTTACATAATTGCCCCAGTACCACTGCTAGATTAGGCAAACCCCACCTTTTTGATAACCAGTATCAGCTGGTGCGACATGGTATCCCCCTTTCCCCTTGTAGGATGAACCTCCCATTTACAACACTCTAATGGCATACTGTAATTCCTCCCCTTCGCCCTCTATTGAGAGTATTGAATTAATTTTGGTACAACCTATAGGCCAACTCTCAAACATGGACTTTCTTGTAAATCTGCAAAAATCATCTGTCCTAACGCAACATACCAATCCTCCATGACTGACTTGCCATCAAAACCCATCCTGGACATTCATCCAATGTTTTTATGCAAGTTGGCAAACAGGGACTACTATTCCCATAAACACCTCACACTGCAACGAAAAAGAGGAGTCGAGGAATGCAGAGCAAGAGAAGCCCCAAGCACAGGTAGCGCTCTAGTTTCTTGGAGTGCACACCTGTGCCTGGGAAATTTAAATCAGAACTGCAAGAAACTCGGGAAGACTGCTGGAGGAAGCGGGCTGCTCCTCTCTGTGTGATCGACAGGCTGAAAGAAGGTTGGTGGAGCCAACCAGCTCAGGAGCTCAAAAGCAAGCAGAAGGCTGCACAGCGACGATAACACACAACAGGAAACCCAGAAGCCAACACAGGGCTCTTGGGCGTTTGCCGGTGTCAGAATGCAGCAGTTCATCTACCGCAGACCCGTGCGAAGCAGACGAGCCCAGCTGGAGCCGCGGAAAGCATAGATGTGGAAAGCGAATGGTCTTGAGGATGAAAGCACCCGAAGACTGCCATCGGCGGGCTGTGAGAGTATTAAGGAACGTCGTGAAGAGCCAGTGAGTCCACGCTGGTTCAGAGGGAACACTGGGCATATTGACAGCCTGCCAAATTCGAATAATTAAACATAGCAGAACTGAGAAAGAGAGCTGTTTACAAAACCTGAGAGAGAGAAAGTGAAAGCGCGTCTTCTAAAGAAGGGAGACTTTGAAGTTTGTGATTATGTGCTGTATCTATATATATATATATATCAGAATTGCTAACAAGGTGGTATACAACGGACAGAGTGAATTATCCAATAAGGCTAATGTGATGAACTTTCAAGAGTGGAAGTGTGAGCAAAGGCACACAAGTGGAAAGCCCTGGCAGGAGAGTATACCAGGCAATTACAGGTGTATGTTTGCAGGAAGCCCTGGCAGGAGAGTATACCAGGAAGATACAAGTGTACAAAGAAAGTCCTGGTAGGGAAACATACCAGGCCAGGTCAAATTGAGGAGTATACAAGAACAACCAAAAAGGTAGTGCTGGTCCCAGAAGCTAAGGAGTAAAAACTTGGCAGGAAAGTACACCAGGTATCCTGACAAGACAAAAGAGGCCAAACAATGTTTGTGTAGGATTTTGTTGTCGATCAAGAGGGAAAACAAGAACTGTTATTTGTAAGAAAACTTGAAGAAAAAAACCCAGCGGAACGGAGACACCCTATGGAGCAAGGAGCCATATTCCTGAGAGACTTTTTGTTGGAGTTAATTATTTCTTAACCCGTTTGAACATTTCTAGAACACTGAAGGCCAAAGACATTATCCTTTTCACCTAAGAGTTCATTTCTTTAGCATCTGAGGGTCAGAATAGTACTTTTATTTTGGACATTCTGACATTAACAGATCCTTAGTTCTGCGTTCAGGTAGGGAAACACCTCTAGTGCAGAACAGTGAGGCATGTGGATTGTTTAGGTGAAATCAAGCATCTTGCCCGCTTGAAAATTGGGATGGAGATGCGGGCATTTTCCCATGAGAAGCGTGAGTCAGAGGTACCATCTCCGAGATCCGTGAAGGACATGCATCAAAATCACACACAGTACAATTCACTGTCAGAGAAAGTCTGGAACACCCCGACAGTGAATTATGCTCCATGCAACATAAAATGAGCACCACTGTGTATGTTATTTTTCACTATTTTTCACTATGAATGCTGTGACGGGTGAAAACATTTGTACTTTGATAAAATACCACACTAAAGATTGAGACAAGAAAGAAGAAGTAAATGGGTAGTGGAGGATGAAAAACACACATCAAAGTTGTAAAATGTGCAGATATTTCAGTATTACCACACGCAACATCAGCTCATTGGCCAAGAAATTATTAAATCACATTAAGGCAATGGGAATCACATCTTTTATCATACGCGGTTTGTGACAAGCCAGAAAGACAAATTGTCTGTAGAAGACACAACAATCCTTACTTTTGCTCTGTTGTATAATTTGAAAATATGCATGGACAGAAATCCTGGGGACAAGGTAGAGTGGACAACTTCAATGACTGCAGAACTCTTACAAGAGATCAATTTGTATCTGCGGCCCCAAGAATTAGAGGCTCACTTCGAGCACACTGCACACCCTAATTTTACCACATTCGCCAACCTCCTCCCCACAAACATGCATCCACTGGAAATACTGCACACATGCATGAAATTAACACAAACGAGAAAGGCGTACTTAATGAGAAAATATAACATTTATTGTCTATCAATAAGTTTCCTCCTTTTCATACAAAATATCACACTTGGTATTAAATATCACTGCTTATAAATTAGAGTGTGAATGGAAAAACGGAGAACGCAAAACATCTGTGAGAGCTGAACAACATACAATGTTCGAAAAGTAACATATATAAAGGTCCTGGAGCATACAAATAAATTAATTGAAATGCTTTCATCCTCTCTAATGGTTTCTTCTCCATCCCGCAGACTGCTGTGACCACATCTGTGAGAATACTATGTTTAGATTTGTTTTATTGGATGTAAAATAATGTCCATGCTAATGGACCACAGTGTGCAGTAGATGCTTCCCTATTTCAGATATGACAATAATTCTGTAAACAGACAGGAAGCCAGGTAGCCGCAGAGCTTTGTGAGCTGTTAGTGAGTTGTTTCCACGTTCATCTCAACCTGTTGCGATGTATGTCTGTGAGGGCCTCTACCATCGTCTTAAAAACCCGGGTCTGTAAAAATTGTAAATATCAGTGTCTCCAAAAAGTGCTTGTCTCTCCGTTACCACTCCAACAGGTTGATCATTATGGACGCCTGTAAAAAGGAAATAAGGCAGTTATTTACAATGTCACCATCTGCAAACCACTGGATAAAAATACATGTCTTCTAGTATAAACAAATGATTGCATTGAGTCAAGTCAAAAAACTGAAATTACAGCTAGGAACAAAATATTTCACAGAACCTTCATCTCAGCCTGCCTGCTTCACTGGTATTTTTTTTTATTATCTAGGAATGGCACAGGTATAACATCTTCCAACCATTGGCACCCCAACTAATCAGGTGTGACCTGAGACACTGAGGAGACCCATGGCCTGTGGGTTGGCTTGCTCGGTACACTGGACACCCCGGTTCCTGTCACTAGTGTCAGCACAGGGCGATATGGCATCTTCAGCATGGAGAATATGGAATGGCTAATACCTCTAAAGTCAAATCACTAAAAGGTGCTTTAGCACTAAAACTCACTGCCACCGCCACACCAGCCTACACACTACCAAGGTCTGGTAGAAAATCCTTTGATGTGCGATGATCTGGCTCAGTTGTACATCAAGGGATTGATCTATCTATCTGTCTATCTATTGAACACTTATAAAGCGCATAAACTTTCAGGAGAGGTATCATGGTGCTTAAAGATGCGAAAGCAGCGGGACCAACAAAATAAACAACAATTTAAGCAAAATGATAAGTATTGATGACCCCTGAATCGTAGGAGTCCACTGTCAGTACACACACAACAGAACACACCTCCTCATTTTAGAAGGTCCCTGAAGCTTAAAAAGTGGTGCAAGGAGCAAGCGTAAAAGTGCTATGCCTGTTTTAAAATCAATGTTTGCGTTCTGGGACATTTTCCAGGATTTTGCTGCCTGCCAAAACCACACGGTTTTTACGACAGCCTACTATTTTCATGCTGGCATCAAACAAATGGTTTCCTATGGAGTCATATTATTTTAAGATCTGCTAAATGTAGACAGATTACTTGGGAATCCACTGTAAATACCCCTCCACAAGCGCTTTAACACTGTTTTTGCACTTCGCATTGCAAATGCCCAAAATTACACGTCGGGTACAAAAGTGCACAAAGGTGCAAACACAGAGGGTCCCCTGCGTGCAATTTACAATTTTCTGAAAATAAGTCTGCAAATCTTTTTCTATGTGCTCTGTTTTATGTGCACTTGATCACAGTGCATATTTAACTTTTTTTTAATAAAACAAGTGCACCCCTCTTCTCCCCATTTCCCTCACCGTGTAAACGTCCCCTAATCCCGGGGTTTGTATCCTGCGACTCGCTACAGGTTTTGGAATACAATTTCCATAATCTCTGACCTTTTACTCAGCTAGCTAGAGCTAGTTGGAGCCCAAAAGATCTGGAGAGCTGAAAGCTGCAGAAACTAGCCTTAACTCCTTGTCCAAACAGCGTTGGTGTGTGTTTTAGTTGCTTCGTTGTGCCCCAATAATCATGCACTGCGATAAATGCACTGAAAAATGTACAGAAAAAGGAAACGTTGCCACAGAGCACTGGTTTCAATGGTGATGGGCCCAAAATGTCGCCCTCATAATTGCGACGGCCGAAATGTCCGACTTTTCTTTTTAACACCACCCTTACACCACATATATATGTGGGTGGTATGTGATATTATAGTAATATTATAGTAATATGGGGGGGTTGCGGGGGTTTCCCCCTCATATCTATGTGGTGTAAAGGGGGGCAATTCGGCCGTAGCAATTATGGGGGCGCAGAGTTGCCTTTCTATAAACACGCTAGCCTAACTCTGTCATTTTTTTCGGCTGCTTCTGGGAAAATCAACTGCTAACCTCCTGCTTGTGTAGTGTGTTGATGTGCTTCGCACCGAGGATGTACCTAGGCCCATTGTTCCCTGGCTAAACCTTCAGTCACACAAATCAAAGAGGATGAGTCTTGCAGGTTCTTTCCTTATACCAGAACATTATGACCCACACAGAGGAACTACAGATTGTGCTGTTGTTTTCAGAGTACGGTCCAAATCTTTCAGCCTCTTTAGAGCCAGGGGTGTAGACCAGAGAGGGCAGGCCTACCCAAAATACATAAATCACCACCCACTTAGCCTGTGGTCTTACCCTGCTAAACAGATTGTAAAACTATGTGCCTTTTTACACAATTTTCACAGAATGTGTGTTGTAAATTGTGCCATTTTAACCCAAATCTTAAATATTCACAGGCCCTGTGGTTGGTTCGGGTTCCCCCGCTATGCTCATTCACACCTGCATATTCAGGGAAAATGCATATGGCCCCTCCCATTAAAAACTTCACCAGTAGCCACTGCCACTCAGTGCGTTACTCTGGTCCATTTTATTTACCCATGAAAAGCAAAGATCCACTGTACTATTTACAGAATAAATCGTCCAATTACAACGCATGTTCACTTAATCATTTTTAAACTACGATTTTGATGTTTTATAGAAATATGATTTGTGTAGCCTAATATTTGTTCACTCTTATCAGAAATACATAATTCGTACGATTTTTTAGCCATTATTTTATCTAAAATGTGCTGTTAAAATGAACAATTATTACCAAAAAGCCCTGAGGGAGAACAAACCACCTTCCTTTTGTGGGGTCCCCTTGGAGTGGGTTCAACTACATTAGTTTCAGGCCGCACTTGTTAACAATCCTTGCTACAACTTTCTTTAGTTGTGCACTAAAACAAACGCAGGAAGCTCTATGAACAGGGACGTCATTTCACCAAAATGCCAGGGGTAGCGGAAGTGACACCTCACGACACTTGACCTGTGATGACATCACAGGAAGTGATGTCATTTGACCCCACCCCAAAGTGACATCACAGGAAGCAATGGAACATGACCTTTCACCCCATGACGGAAGTGGCATCACATCGCATTGTTTCTAAGTACATTACGAAAAATATGGTTACGATATCACTGTAAAGTGAAATACATTTATACAAGAATCGATTACCATATGTATCATTAATATCAGCTTGTATAGGCCAATATTACCAAATTACTGTGAATGCAAGCAGACCTCCAAGGCCAAGCGATAATGGTATGTTATTATATAGCACTTACACTTCATAGAGAACAAATATACATACAATATTACCTGACCTGTGTTGGTACTCATTTATCAACCTCAGCAGGATGAAAGGCTGAGTTGACCTTGCTGGGAGTCGAACCTGCAACCTGCAGATCACACACACATTGCAGCAGCAAGTGCTCAACTGACTGAGCTATCTTAATGGCTATAGCTATCACAAAACCAGCCACTCCAAAAACCAACAGCCACATTCTACTGGCACAGCCCAGGAGCCTCAATTTAATTTAAAAAAAAAAAGAAACTCTTTTTTTGTGATTTTCATTTTTGGGGGGTAGCGAGGGAGACCACAGGGGTAGCAAGGCAGACCTCAGGGGTCGCAGGTTCGACCCCTGACAACCCCTAAACGACATCCCTGTATGATCAACAGTGTCAGAATGAACGACTACCGAGCACTTAGATGGGGTCTACTCCAAGGCTACCTAAGGTCCTACTCTAATGTCCATTTTCCTGTTCCAACAGCAAGAAATTATAAGTTACTCACCGTAGTGACTAACGTACTCTTAGTCCCTAGCCCCCTTTCTTCCATCTGCATGGGCGTCCCTTCCAAGGGACGGGAGACAGAACCTTTTTCACCAAAAAAACATTCTTCCCCTTTAAATTTAGAGGCGCGCTGGGGTGCGGCCCAGGGAGCATACGCTGCCCTGACTCCGCCCTCCGGCACCACACCTCAGTCACCATTGACGCGTCGACAATAGATTTAACATTGCCTAATGACACCAGTATTATTAGGGCGGAGGATGGTGGGACGTATGGAGGAAAGGGGACTAACGACTAAGAGTATGTTTGTCACTACGGTGAGTAACTTATAATTACTCTTATGCCCCGTCCCCTTTCCTCCATAATGCATGGGTGATTACAACTGAATGTAGCCCCAGGGTGGAGGAGACCCTCCTTAAGCAAATATGTTCCTGAGTACCGCCTGTCCGAAAGCCGCATCAGATCTAGAGCCGGCATCCAAACAGTAATGCTTGCAGAAAGCAGAGGGAGTGGCCCAAGTGGCCGCCCTGCTTACGACTTGCCAAGGGAAGAGTGGCAAACCGCTTCCGGAGATGTAGCCCTGACGAGCCAGTCGTCGATGTATGGGTAGATGTGGAGGCCCTGTGCTCTGAAGAGGGCAGCCACCGTATTCATGAGCCTGGTAAAGACCCTCGGGGCCGAGTTGAAGCCAAAAGGGAGGACCTTGTATTGGAAATGGTAGCCCATGATCCTGAACCGTAGGAAAGAACAAAGGGGCTGCCAAATTGGGACGTTTAGGTACGCGTCCTTCAGATCCAAGGAGCACATCCAGTCTCCCTTGCACAATGTCTCCGCTACAAAAGCTGGCGTAACCATCTTGAATTTTTGTAGAGGTAAGGAGAGGTTGAGGGTGGAAAGTTCCAGCACAACTCTCAGGCCCACCTGGTTCTTCTGGCAAAAATCCTGGAGTAAAAGCCCAAGCCTCGCTGGGAGGCTGGGACTTCCTCCACTGCCTGGCTCTCTACAAGCAGCCAGATCTCTGCCAGAAGAGTTGCTGTCCCAACTTAAGGGAGTAGAGGGGAGGTGGGAGGAGAGGCTGATATGAGTAGGCGGTACCCCGTGGATACTAGGGAGAGGATCCAGGGGTCCGCGTAATTCTGGCACCAGAAATGTGCATGGAGAGCAAGCCTGCCCCCCAATGGAGACACGTGGACCCGGAGGGGCGTGTCATGCCTTCTTTCTCTCAGAGGCTGTCGCGGAGGAGGGGGACTGGGAAAAGCCCTTACCCCCCCTTTTTGTTGCTTGCACCGGTTTTGAGACACGAGCGGTCAGGCTGCCTGTATCTCTGTTCCTGGAAGCCGTGGAACCCTCCGTACGTATGCCGCCTGTCAGAGCGCTGCTGTGACTGGGTGTACGACTTGGGCGTGGTCTTTGTCAAGATGGATAAAGACTTGGCCGTTTGTGAGCTGTTTTTCTTTTTGTCCAGCTCCTTGTCCCTGGTGGAGTGGAAGAGGACCCCCCTTCGAACGGCAGATCTAGTATGCGTTCCTGGACGTCCGAGTTGAATTTCATTGCCCGGAGCCAGGTTGTCCTTCTCATGTCCGTGGTGATACAGATGGCACGGCCAGAGGTGTCAATATGGGCCTCGGTGGATTCCATGAGGTCTTGCGCCACCAGCTTGGCCTCAGCCAGTCCCGCCCTGAAACGTGATTGGCTCTGCGTAGGGAGTTCCAGGAGGAAGTCCGCAATTTCCCGCCATAACCTTTGGTTAGCGGCAGCCAGCATGGCATCAGCGTTGGCCTGGCCAAGATGCAAGGATGCGTTGGAACACAGTTTCTTCCCGTACGCCTCCAAGATCGTCTCCTCCTTGCCTAGCAGGGTCGTCGAGGAGGAGGCTGAGGACGACTGAGGCTTGGAGTACAGTGATGCTGCAGCAATCACTGAGGAGTGTGGCTGAGAGTGGGCCGATAGCAACAGTGAATCCCCCTCCATCTGCCTGTACTTGGCGTCCAGGCGTTGATTGACCGGCTGGACAGAGTGGGGCTTGAACCAACCCTTTTTGGCCAGGCAGACTACATCGGTCTGCAGTGGAATTCCCGTTTTGGAAGAAGGGCGTCGTGTGAGGACTGCAGCCAGAACCCCCTTTGCCGGCTGCTCAACCTTGGGTTGGGAAGGGCCCTGGTACCCCGCCAGTCCTGCAAGACGTTTGTGGAAGGCCCTGGCTGAGGATGGCGTGTCAGGATCTTCCTCCTCATCCGTATCCTGTGGATCAGGAGGATCCTGCGTAGGTGGAGGAGTAGCGGGAGCCGGAGGCTGGGGTACGCGGACCAGAGCCAGATGCTGGTACGGAACCGCCTGAGGAATCGGCTGGGGAGCTGGAGGCAGAGGCTGCACCGGGGCTGCCGGAGGAGGAGCCTGTGGTGCTGGTAGCATCGTAACGAGCACGTCCCGGATAGTGTCCCTGAGGATAACCCCGATCCGAGGTGGCTTCATGAGCATGAGGATCCTCCCGAAGAACCCCTCTTCACAGACTGCAGAGGTGGTACGGGGGTACCGACGGGGTAGCAGGAGTCTGCTGGAGCCGCTGCATACCCTGCACGTAAGGACGCAGTGGGAACCTGCCCTGCACAAATGAATGATAGGCTGTAGTCCACGTACCTGGTTGAGGCCAGTCCCACCTTGACACATGTTCTTCGCCAAACTCCTGGAATTGAGTTGGATGGGTGTCGATGTCTGGCACGGCGGCCATTTAGTCGAGCTGCCTGCCAGGTGCCTGCGTCGTGTTGCTCGGCTTGCTGGGCCCAGCCTTCTCCAAGACTCTTGAGTGTGGATTGCGAGGCCTACCCTGCTCCTGTGGCCTAGGCCCAGTAGGTGCGACATCCTCGGCCCGTGGCTTGTTTGAGCTGCGTTTAGGCGTCTCCTCTGCAGTATTGCCGGTACAAGGGCGTGGCCACTCGGACATAATGCCGGTAAAAGGGCGGAGCCCCTCGGGTGGGGACCTGGTCAAAGAACCTTCCGGTCTCTCAGCACTGTCACCGGGAGGATCCGAGAATCCCTTGGCCAGTAGGCCAGTACCTGGAGCAGCCTCGGTGCGCGTGCTGGTACAAGGACCTGAGCGGTCCCTCCCACGCGGGCGAATCCTTGGGAAGGAGTCTTCCTTGCGGGGTGCGATGAAAAATAGAGGCACTACCTTGGGCCTGGCTCGATGTTTCACGAAGTTCTTGAGGTCCTCTGGAGGAGACTTCTGGAAGAGCGCCCTCCACCTGGTTTGTCTGTTCTTCAGCGATTTCGATGACAGGGCATTGCACGCTGTACAAGCATGCCAACCGTGGTCTGGGCCAAGGCAACGTAGGCAGAGGGTGTGGGGGTCTGAAGTTGGGAAGAGCCCACTGCAGGATGGACATCTGCTGAACCCTGTGGAAGTCGACATGCGCCGGGGAGGAGAGCGACGCCTGCGGACGGAGTACCTGAATGATAAGAAAGACAAAAAAGACAAAGAGAAGAAGTATTCGCGCGTGGAATTACATGGCCGAAGCTAAACCCAGGAGCGCTGGTGAATTCGGCCCGTTCCCGTTGCGGAAAAGGGGACTGAGGTGTGGTGCCGGAGGGTGCAGTCAGGGCAGTGCATGATCCCAGGGCCGCACCACCACGCGCCTCTAAATTTAAAGGGGAAGAAGGTTTTTTCTGGTGAAAAATGTTCTGTCTCCTATCCCTTTGGTAGGGACGCCCATGCAGTATGGAGGAAAGGGGACGGGACGTAAGAGTACTCAGAGTTGTCGCACCCTGGGAGTGTCCTTCATTTCACTCACAGTCTCGGGGTAGTGAAAGTACTGATCAAGCTTCTTTCTTGGCCTTAAGAGTTGCTCCAGGAGAGGAGTCACCTTGAGTGCTGTGTAGATGACAGCCCGCAGAGCCTTATAAAGGAAAGAACTTGTAACTACCCCTCTCGCCCCAGATGGTGCCTTCAACAATGGCCAATAGGGATATCTCCCAGACTGCATAGGTGCTTTTCAGACATAAGTTATTCACACCCACCACCCAAGAATTGACCTAGAGAAAAGATGGACCAAAGGCAACTTTGCGCATGCAGTGTGTGGCAAGGAGTTCTCTCCTATGCTTTATTTGTGCCCAAGGGAAGCCAAGTTTACTAGCAGTTTAAACAGCAGGATTAGAACCTTTGAGGAACTCGACCACCGAACCACTAACATTAAAGCACAGAATCCTGCAACTATCTAAACCAATCAATAACCAATTATCCAACTGAATTTCGCATGTCTACACCTTGTACAAAACCATGGATCCCGGAAACCATTGAACCGACCCCAAGCAGGGGACCACATATTGAATCCACCTTGCCTTGCTAAAGATTATTAGGTCGAAACATGTGTTGGCTGCTCTGTTCCTTCTCCAATGCACTACTCCGTCTATGTCATCGACGGCATTAAGATCCCTCTGTCACACAAGGGAAAGACCCGTTAAGTTTACCTTGACTCCACACTGTCGCTAACGACACAAATCAATGCTATTGCATCCTCAGCTGCTCACATTACTAAACTAACCAATGGTTGTAGGTCCTTCCTCTCAACCAACAACTGCCTCAGCATCTCACGGGCACTAATCGGCGCAAGACTTGAGTACTGCAACGCGCTATTTGTCGTAACATCAGGTAATAACATTAGCCGACTATAGGTCATCCAAAACAATGCCATGAGGGCGGCACTGAACATATCCAAAAGAGGGCACATCAACTCGGCCAGAATAAATGCACACTGGCTCCCGATCCACAAGCGTATCACCTCTAAATCACTTGATATCACCCACAAATGCATCTCTAATACTGCTCTGAAGTACCTCGCACAAAAGAACATCAGGTCACAGTCAACCCGACCCACTCGCACCATCAACTCCCACCGTCTTATCGCACCAAGATTTAGACTAAAACGATCGGGAGGGCTGAGCTTCCCAGTGATTGCCTCCAAAAGCTGGAATCCCCTACCACATCAGCTAAGATCAAAGCAATCTTACTGGGTTTTTAGAAAAAAACTCAGTAAAAATGTGTTCGCTTTATGTGCCTCCTTTACGCATCTTACCAACACTCTGCAATGTAACCAGCGCCTCGATGCCTCCAGGTTGCTGCGTGCTATACAAATGAAATAAATAAATAAACGAAATGATTATAATTGTAACTTGTCACAAGGACAAGTCAAGACACTGACGCAGGCACACTTGTATTTCTTCAATGTGCCGTCACATTACCAACAAATAAAACATAGGAGAGAACACCTTAACAAACACTGCAAGTGAAAAGTTTCCTTTGATCCTTCTTTTCTTCAAGTTAACCCTCTGGGGCACTTATGGTGTGGCTCCAGACCAAGGCACATGCAGCATGCATTCTTGAACCCCTCAACAATATAATAAACATACGCCGTGCGCAGCTGATTACGGGCTTCATCAAACACTCACCTTGTTCTCAAGAATTGACGTACCCTCTCTATTGAGCCTGTCACAAGAATTGATGCATTTCTCAGTTCTACCTCTCACACCGGTTCCAATACTCCTTGTCGGATGGTTTCAGTGGTCCCCACCAGTGTCAGAGGTAGCATCCCCAGTAGGATTCTTGTTTCAAACTCACCTTGATCTCCAATCTCTCTCTTGGGGAATGGGCGAGCTGGCTCAATCACCTAATCTCTCCTCGCCCCGGCACACTGTTTCCACACACCATCTCTCTGGAACACTGTTCTACCTCTCTCAAAGTTAGTTTGACTGGGTTTCCTTTTTATAATGTGGGGCTGTCTCTAATTTCACTAATGCATTCTATGATTGGGGGGGTCCATTGTGGCAATCAGTGGATTTGTTTGGGCTTTGTGGTTCTACTTCCTTCACACGGGTTTGCACTCTCTCATCAGATTCATGTTCTGAGCATTCTTTCATTTCTTGTTCTCTCTTTGAGGGTTTGATTGATGGTGTTTCTGTGAGCCAAGGACACAAATCATAGAAACAGGCAGGTTTGCTATGGCGGCGAGCTGGTCCCGTGGTCTGGCACTACTTTGCATTGCCAGTAACTGACTTATCCCGCTACGCCCTGCAGTGCACAGTGCGCAGTGCGCACATCTTCCACTTACTTCTCTGTGCTTGTGAACGATTACTGGTTCTTGACTCTTGTTTGTGATTCTGTCATGGACTTGTTGGCAACTGGGGTGCTCAGCCCGAGGCCCTCCTGGAGCAATTCCCAGCTTACGCTGAGGAAGAGCAGGAAAGCTGCTGCTGATAAAGTTTTTCCTCTAAATACAGCTTCACCTTGATAAACCATGATTTCCTGTTCGCGGACACCCACATGTTCCTATAGTTTACTGTGGTGGACCACTCTATGCTCTGTGTGTAATACATTTCTTGGTGAGTTATGGAGTGAGGACTTCCTGTGAGGGTGGCTGTGGGAGTGCCAGCGGGTTGGAAGAATCTTGTAATGGGTGGATTCAGAGTCCACCAGGTCTGCTCCTTGACCCCATTCTAAGTGACTATATCACATCTATTGCATTCAGCCAGCTTTACAAGCAACCTGATAGGATGTATTGTCTTCCAGCATGAAATGGACTGAAACGTTGCTGGCACTGGTCAAACCAATAGATCAATGAAGTGGCACAAGTCAGAACAGTGAAATGTTTTCATTGAATGTGGCATATTTCCCTCTTTTGGTGCATGCCCTGGTCCTCCCATGAATCAGAGTATGCCCAAGAAAATAGCAGTGCTCATGGACCCAGGTTTAGGCCACTAGACAGATCATTTTCAGTCTGCCATCAGCCAATTACAACCTGGATTCAAATTCCGAGTGCAAACTCCCCGCTGCACCAATGGATGAAATAGCTATGTGAATTTTGGATTTTCGCCAAACCAAGTTAAAATTTCAAATTGGCCAAGATGCAAATTACTAATTCATGTTTGATGTAAATATGTGTCGCTTTTTGTGCACAGTTGTGCACATTCACAGGAACAATTTCCTATGGGTGTTTTAAGGGGATTTGCAACTTTTGGGACACTCACTATAATGTGACACAACATTTAGAATGTCAAAGTGTGTTATATATCTTCTTCCCAACATTTTGTGAACATTTGGCGAATGGCATCAATAGTATTAGCATCTCAAAAGCGCTCTACCTATGTGGAGACAAAGTTAATCCTAACTAAAGAGTTTTCAATAGAGACAAAGTTCAAAGGACTACTACTGATTATCTCTCCGTTAAACATTTTCTCACACAATGTCGTACTTGATAGGTGGACCTTACTGCAAGTATTTACCTTTACATAAAACATAAAATGTGTCTGGTTTTCAGTATATCAGTCATATTTTAAATGTTATTTGCCATTCAGACTTTAACTGTATTTGTATTTGTATTGAGAAAATTACCCTTGTAAAAATATTTGAATAGAGTGACCAATTATAAACAAGGTCAGTGGATCTCTCAGACTTGAAGCACCAACTTCAAATTGGGCAAGACAGATTCACCAGCCACTGACTGAATCTACAGGGTACTATAAGGGTGCAGAAGTAAGGCTCTGACAAAGAGGGGTCATCATGATTAGCATACACCTTTATTCAAGTGAGAAAATGAAAAGAAAACTCCAACTTGCCCTATCTCTAGGAGGGTGTTCCCTGCCTCAACTGATATACTAATGTCACAGCCAGGATGTCAAAAGTCAAAGTCCAAAGTCCTGTGTCAGAATCCTATCTTTGTCCCTCACACTGTATGCTAAACTAAACATATAAATGATATCTTGCTGCTCCAGAGGAGCTTCCCCTGGACAAAAGGTAGTGTTTAGTTTGAAAGCTCTCAAAGTTCAATCTCCACTGGCGGGGAAATGTGTCATGCCTGCGCCATGGGCACTGTCCAGTAATTTGGTCGACAGACAAATGGTCGACGCAATTTGGTCGAAAGACAAATGGTCGATTTTTTTTTTATTTTTATATATATTTTTCAGGTGTTCGTTTAGGAAAAAAAGGGTTTTTTAGCAATAAAAAGTGGTTGGGGGAGGACCCCCCCCCCAAAAAAAAAAGAAAAAGGTGAAAATACAAAAAAAATAAAATTCGACCATTTGTCTTTCGACCAAATTGCGTCGACTATTTGTCCTGTCGACCTTTTTTTTTTGACCAAATAACCTGTAACCGCCATGGGCACATACATTTACGATCAATATGGACTTTATTTTCCATTTGCGAGACTTTGGTGCTTTTCTATTTTTCCCAACAAACTACACTTACCACAATGCACTTGGCTATAACCATCTATTCCTGGCCATTCCTATTCGTCATCTTCGGAACTACAATCCCCAGAAGCCCTAGGGATCTCCTCTCCTTCCACCAGCTCAGGAACAGAGAGGAAGGTGGCCGATTGTATGCAGGTGTGCTGATCCAGGTGCAACCAATTAGCCTGCCTCTGTGCTGGGCTGGGCGGTATAAAAGCTGCTGCCTGCAGGAGCTCAGTCTCTTGCATTAAGAGTCCTTCCAGCACCTTTTTGCTTCGAGCTATGGATCTTGTATGCGGTTCTTCCTTACTCCGGCTTTGGATCCAGTGCCCTTCCGGGCTCTCTGCTTTGCAACCGATCACGCTCTGCTGCTTTCCACCCTTCGCCATTGCCCTGCTGGGCTCTCTGCTTTGCAGCCGATCATGCTCTGCTGCTTTCCAGCCTCTGCCCTTGCCCTGCCGGGCTCTCTGCTTTGCAGCCGATCACGCTCTGCTGCTTTCCAGCCTCCGCCTTTGCCCTTCCGGGCTTCTGCCTTGCAGACGATCACGCTCAGCTGTTACCTTCCGCCCTGGTCTTCCAGGCTCCTGCCCTGCAGCCTGCCTCACTCCGGCTGCCTACAGTCCTTGTCCTCTGTGCTCCCTGCTCTGCAGCCTGCCTCACTCCGGCTGCCTTCGGCCCTTGTCCTCTGGGCTCCCTACCTTGCAGCTTACAGTCTTCTGCAGCCTTCTACAGTCAGCGGCCCTCCTCCTATGGGCTTACTCCTTGCTGCCGGTCCTTCTGGCTCCTTGCCGCGCAGTCTGCTTCTCTCCGCTGCCAACATCCCTTGTCCTCGGGGCTTCCTACCTTGCAGCCGATCACGCTCCGCTGCTTGCTACCTACAGCCTTTGTCCGCTGGGTTCTCAGCCTAGCAGCCCTCTACAGTCCTCTGCAGCCTTCTACGGTCAGCGGCCCTGCCCCCCCAGGGCTCACTCCTTGCTGCCCGGCCCTTCTGGGCTCCGTGCCGTGCAGCCTGCTTTACTCCGCTGCCCTAAGCCCTTTCCCTCTGGGCTCCCTACCTTACAGCCCTGCTCCTGTGGGCTTGCTCATTGCTTTCCTGCTCCTCTGAGCTCTCAACCTTGTTCCATACCGTCCTCTGCTATCCAATTCTGTTATTTAACTTTCCCTTCATTTCCTTCTGCTAGTTTGCTATCAACTTCCTTTTCCTGGATTTTTCTGTAAGTATCTTCTCTTGTACTGTTTGTAGACCCTTTTGTACAGAGCTTCTCTGTTGGTTTCCATCAGGCAACCTCTGCCCCTTCCCTTGTCTCGTTTCTACGTTACAGACACCCATAGCTGTTGTTCCAAGCCATGAGCAAACAGCGTGGGCCTCTGTTATAGCAAACTGTGCAGAAGGCTAGAGTTTTTCCTAAGGTCCGTGGAATACTCTTTTCCTATATCTGCATACACCCCTAGAGGGAATCCATTCTGTTGTACCTTATTCCTTGCTACACTTGCCTACTCTTTGTTCTCATTACTTTCAGCTGTGTGTGTACTTATCTGGCCACCTTACTTCAGCACAACCACCCATAACCCTTCCTGGGTGTCCTGTGCCTCTCTTTACAGGATGTCATCCCGTGACAAAATGTCTCCCTTCCCCAACCAACCTTTCTCAGGTTTCTTCTCTGTCTCTGAGGGTCCCAGAGCTTGGATGGCAGACCTGGTCCCCTTTCAGCTGGGTCCCTGCCCCTTGTTGGCAGACCTGGCTCCCTTCTACCAGGAACTGTGACGAAGAAGAGTAGTGTAATGTGGGTCTTGAGGCGATAATCGTAAGTAAATTTTCGAGTTTAATACAGCGAGCCCGCCGGAACAACCACTCCTCAAGCTGCCTTCACATCAACGGCCACTGCGGTCACGCAAACCCCTTCCCTTGGAATCAAAACAAGGAACAAATGCTTGCGTGACGGCACGCGCTCTAAAGTATTACTATTCTCTACATATCTCCCCCCTTAGGAGGACAAATTAACTCCAAACATTTAATATAATGAACAATGCATAAAATAATAATTTTAGGTAAATAACATGTACAACACATTGTAGAACCATATGAGGTACCAAAATAAGTATAACACATATTAGGAAATAACAAGTACCACAGAAAGTGGAACCATAGAGGTACCAAAACCTGTATAGGAATATCATATTATCATAACACAAAACTTCATTAATTCACGACATATAGTCTTTCATCCATGCTGGTTTGAACCTCAACCTGCAAGAAACACCAAAATTATTTCCATTACTCATTTCTTCATTCACATTCCCTTTCTTATTTTACTGCCCTGCATCCTCCACTCTTTCATTCATTCCATACGCTTTCGCAATTCTTCCTTTTGACCACACTTGTCCTGCTTCCAAAATTACCACTGACTTTTTAACTGCTGATATTTTCTTTGGCCCCAAATATTTACTTTCACAACATTTATTCACAAATCTGGGGTTCTTTACATACACCTTCTCTCCCACCTTCCACTCACGTTCCTTAACACTTTCACGAGCACTGAAATCTGCTGTACTTTTTTCTTGGCTAGCATTTATGAGTCATTATTTGTTCTCTATCTACATGAACCACTTTGGCAATCCCTAACCATCCCGGACACAATTTGGTCCCTGGTTCTCTACTCTTCAGAGATACGAAAGGCGACACTCCTGTCACTGAATGTGGGGTGGTTAGATAACTCCACGTCAACAAATTCAAAACCTCTCTCCACGGTTGCCCCCCTCTCATAGCCAATTGCAACCCTTCCTTCAGCCAACGGTTGACCCTCTCCACAAGACCATTGGCCCTTGGGTGATACAACGCCATTTTGATGCATCTTATGTCGTAACTTCTGAGGAACATTTTCATAGCTTCTGACACAAATTGAACCCCGTTGTTTGAAACAAGTTCCATTGGCACCCCTCCTCTAAAAACACTTTCTCCAAGAATGTTATCAATTCTCTAGCTGCGACTTCCTTAACTGCCTCCCACTTAACCCATTTAGAATGATAATCAATCAGCACAAGCAAAAACCTTAGACCTCCTCCAAAACCCCTAATTGGACCCATTATGTCCACAGCAACTCTGGTCCAAGTTTCAATAGGAACAGGATTAAGAATCATTGGAGTCTCACGCACAACCTTAGTTTTGTCACTCATCTGGCAAATCATACAGTCTTTCACCCACTTTTCAGATATCTTGTCAATCTGTGGCTACCAATAATTCTGACAAAGTTTTCTTTTCATAGCTCCTTCCCCCGGGAAACCCTCATGAGCAAGTTCAAGTAACCTTGACCTGACAGACTCCGGAGGAACAATACACCTCCCTCTTCTTAGTCTATCCTCAGAAATGTTTAATTCTTCCTTGAGCTGCCACCATACATCACATTTTCTATCCAAATTTCTCTTTTGGGGCCATCCCTTCACTGTCCACTCCTTGATTAACTTAAGTTCTTGATCAGATTCTTCTCCCGGCAACCATATTTCCTGACTAACCGCTTTCTTTACCTCCGCCACCACGGACTCTTCAATTCTACCATCATCAACCTCTACTTCAGTATCCCAGTAACCTGGATAGGCAGTCTGCTACTATATTTTTCTTTCCTGGAATAAAACTCACCTCAAAGTTATATCCATGTAGTCCCAGACGCCATCGACTTATCCTGGGTGAACCTAAAGCCCACCTCCCACTTTCAAATAATTGGACTAACGGTTTGTGGTCCGATCTAACAACAAACTGTCTGCCCCACAAAAAATACTTAAAGTGCTTAATGGCCCAGTACATAGCTAAGGTCTCCCTTTCAATAACAGAATATTTAGACTCTGCTCCCTTAAGTGCCCTTGATGCAAATGCAATGACCCTTTCCCTCTTATCCTTGTCATATTGTACCAATATAGCTTCAAGACCCAGTATACTTGCGTCTACTACCAACACTGTCTTATCATATGAATCAAACCTTCCAATTGAAGGAGCTTCACTTATTCCTCTCTTAATATTTTCAAATGCTGCATCACACTCTGGAGACCATTCAAACTTGGCACCCTTCTTGAGTATCACTCTTATAGGAGTTGAAACCATAGCAAAATCTTTGACAAATCGATGATAATACTCAGCAAGACCCAAAAAGGATCTCACTTGATCCTTGTTAGATGGTATTGGCGCATTCTTTACTGCTTCTACCAAGCTTTTCTTTGGTTTCACTCCAGACTCATCAATTTAATTCCCAAGATATTCCACTTTCTGAACCGCAATCTTGCACTTGTCTCTCCTCACTGTCAAACCAGCTTCAGATAGTTTACTCAATACATTGGTTAAAATCACATCATGCTCAGCTACACTACTTGCATACACAAGCACATCATCTTGAAACACTATAATGTTCTTTATCCCTTCTAAAACTGTCCATCACTCTCTGAATCACCGACGCCGCTGAGGCAAGCCCAAACGGCATTCTGCAATACTTGAAGGTACCAAATGGCGTTATAAACGCAGTTAGATGTTGACAGTCTTCTTTCAATGGAATCTGATGATACGCTTGAGAAAGGTCTATCACCGAAAACACTCTAGCACCTCTGAGAGTAGACACAGTATCCCCAATTATCGGCAACGGATGTCTGTCCACAAGTATATTCCTATTCACATCTCTCATGTCCACACAAAGCCTTATCTGTCAATTTGGTTTCGCAGCCACCACAATAGGGGATAACCATTCTGAGGTCTCACATTGCTCTACGATTCCCTTCTGCATCAGAGTCTCAATTTCCAATTTAAGCTTCTCTCTCAAATCGTGAGGTATTGGTCTCAGTTTGTGCACCTTTGGTATTGCTCCTGTTCTCAGACGTATTTCATGTTCAAATCCTCTGAGCATCTCTACATCTTCCTGAAACACCTTTGTAAAGCCTTTTTCCCACTTGTCCTTTACTTCTGCAACTGTAACTGGCTCCTCTGCACTTGCTCACCCCAACCTAAAAGAGAAGAGCCTTCTTGCGTAATATATACTTCTGATTCACAATTTCTACCTTTATATTTAATGGCTGCTTGGAACTTCCCCAACACCTCAATCCTCACGTTACCATATCCATATGGTTCAATGCTGTGCTCCTTCAAATCAGTGAGGTTCCCTTGTAAACTTGTAAACAACTTTCAAAAGTTTTTCTGGATACTAAAGTCCAAGGTGAGCAACTGTCTACTTGCAAGGTAACTACTCTTCCATTTACCAAAAACACATCTGTCGGAGAACCTCCTCTATTGGAAACTTCCGCAATCTCCAACACGTTTGGTTTGTATGTTCTGTACTGTGCTCACTCCATCTTCCTGTTCTGGGAATCTCACTCCAGGTTCAATATCATGTACTTGATTTGCCTCTCGACAAACTCTTGCAAAATGTCCCCTTTTTTTGCATTTCAAACAGTTAATGTTTCTTGCTGGACAGAATGCACTTGTCAAAATGTGGTGATTGCTGCCACACTTATAGCACTTAGTCTCTTTATTCATATTCATTCTTCTGGTTCCCCTCACAGCCGCCAATTCTCCTTCATGCCTGTCCCCCTTCATAGTCGACATGTATTTATGCGTCTGCTCCATGCTTCTGGCAGTCTCCACTGCTACTTCTAGAGATGCATCTTTAGTCAGCAGTCTTTCTTGAATCTTCATGTTGTTAGTACATCGCACTAACTGATCCATTATCAGCGAATCCGTTAATTGACCAAATTCACACGTGTGGCTCAACGATCTTAATGCAGCTATGAAGTTCTCTACTGGTTCACTGGGGTCTTGTATTCTTTGAAAAAACGTATTCCACTCAAATGTTATATTTTTCTTAGCCTCAAAATGAATGTCTAGCTTCTTTTCAGCTAGTGTGTACTGATCCACTTCTCCTTGACCTTCTTGTGGAGGTTCTGGCAAACCTTCATATACGCTACGCCCTTCCATGCCTAGATTGTGCAGGAATATTGCTTCCTTTCTTGCAAATTTGTCACCTCCAATTGCCACAAGATATGTATCAAAAAGCTTCTTCCATCTGTCCCACCTTATCAGTGGAACTCCTGGTTCCATTAGGAAAGGAGGAGGTGGGGCCATAGTGGCTGTTGCCATGATTAAGTAGTAGAGCCACCAGAAACTATTCCAACAACAAAATAACTCAAACCCAACTCTCACTAAGTTTGAAGCTGAAAAGTAGATGCGCTTTTCTCTTTTAACCACTGTATATGCATCTCTTTCGACGTTCTTTGCTTGCTCTGTACTTCGTGCTGACCAGATCAGTTTTATCAAACAAATAGTTTATTCTTATTTGAGTCTGCGAGAAGATTGAGCTTATTTCCTCATTACCACTGCAGCCGTGGGCGAGTTTGTTTATATACGAGTCCATGAGGCGGTGGAGCTTGTTTTCCAGTTTCTTCCAAAATGTTGGCCGAGCTGAGGGGTGTGAGCTATACGACTGCTCTGTCATGTACTGCGATGCCGTGCGATAAGAGGGAACGCCCCTCCATGCCCAACTCCTCCCCGCTCTCCCAGTGCCCCTCCTCACCTGGGAAATCCGTCGTTGGGACTCGGGGGCCGGAGCATTCCCGCCGCACTCCTGTGTGCCTCACAGGACTATACGCCGGATGAAGAGGCTGGCAGCAGGCCCAGGCGATGCCTCTCACTGCGCTCCCTCCATGGATTCAGGGAGGGGCGCCGGAACACACCAGTGTCGTCCGACCCAGGCGGCGTGCGTTTGTCCTGCTGCGGCGTTGCTTCCTGCCTTCCGCGGGCTTGCTGTTGTTTTCGTCCTCGTCGCCAAATGTAATGAAGGTCTTGAGGCGATAATCGTAAGTAACTTTTCGAGTTTAATACGGCGAGCCCGCCGGAACAAACACTCCTCAAGCTGCCTGCACATCAACGGTCGCTGCCGTCACGCGAACCACTTCCCTTGGAATCAAAACAAGGAACAAAGGCTCACGTGACGGCACGCACTCTAAAGTATTACTATTCTCTACAAGTAGCTTGGATGCTTTTCCAAACTGTGGTGGGTCCCTCACCCTGGTTTGCAGACCTGGTTCCCTTCTACCAGGAACTGCGACGACGAGGAGTAGTTTGGATGCTTCTCCAAACTGTGGTGGGTCCCTGACCCTGGTTTTCCTCTCTACTAGGTGCATAATCTCAAACACAGACTTGGTTTACTCGCATGCCAAGTTCTGTGTTTGTATGTATTGCTTTCACAGTTCTTTTCACAGTCTCTTATTTTCATAGGCAGACTTGGTTTACTCTCCTGTCAAGTACTGCATTCACAGGAATCACTCTCACAGCTTTCTTCACACCCACTTCTGATATTTGACAGCCCGGGGTCGCCTTCTCTCCAAGTACTGTTATGAAGACGATTATGTAACTGTATTACATGGTATGTTCTTCTCTTATAAGGGTAAGGAAAAGGTGGCCATCCATATCAAATGAAGGACATAGCAAATGCACCCTTTTTTGCTAATTAAACATCAGCCAAAACATAAATAAATTCCGTATTTCCTTTAGTTCAAAATAGTTTATTTTTTGTATTTTTCGGAACCAAAAAATTATTCAATTAGTTCTTTACATCACAAATCATGTAACAAACAATTTTAACATTTATCATCTGTTTATCTCAGTACCATGATTTCACAAAAGAATTCATATAGTTCTGATCAATTTCTCATAGCATATACAATACAATATGTTCACATATTCATTAATCTCATGTGTTAATGTGAGGTGGTCACATCTGTGGATCGCTCATTTAACCATTCTTCAATCTCATTCAGAGCTGATATCTTGTGTTTGTTGTTGATGCTCAGAGTCTGAGCCTCTAGGATTTCCACCTAGGATTACCACTACGTGTTTCGGGCCACTATCTGCCCTTCTTCAGGTAGAATATCAGTACCTTCCTTAATTGATCTACAAAGAAAATTAAAATGTGATTAGATATGTGTTTCCTCTAAGACGTCTTTGGGTATATGAAGCACTATCGCTGTACTGACCTTCATAGAAAAAGTATTGGGCATGGATAACACTCTCTCACGCCTGGACTGAAACACCAGGTTCACTCCTTAATGTGTTATACTTCTCTTGTGTCATATCTGTGGAGATAAGACACTACTTTAAAAACTACATCCTGTTAAAAATAGAGACAGTGTTAAGTGACCACGAGCGGGACCAGTCGCCAAAAAAGCGCTGGGTCCCACTCTATGATCACATATATGAAGAGACTCAATTTGAATATACAGCACTTACCAGACAACTTTATCTGGCTCTGTCATATACACGGGAGTGACTCGCCATAGCGTGGAGTTCTGAGTTTCTCTGATAGAGTCACAAGGGTAAACTTAGTTCATTCCTTGTCTAGATTATAGTCTGGTAGCACAGACCTAGCAGATAGCACCTGAGATTGTATGTGTAATAACAAACATATGTTATTTAGTAATAAGGAAATACCAACACAAAGGTGCACCTCCTTACCAAATCATCCTTCTCTTATAAGGGTCCCAGAACCTATTCTCTTTACAGTGTCTTATTGATATTCTTGTTAATGCCCCATAGGGCCTATCCTCTTTCTCCCAGTTTTCATGCAATGTTGTCTTTAGGGCTTCCTCTACCCTCTGGGGACCCCCAACCATAGTCTCAGCCACCCAAATACCTTCAGGGTTTTGGATGCAGCCCTCTGGTTGGTCGTGGGCTTCCCCGTGTCTCTCTCCTGCTTGCCGGCTGTCTGGGGCTCTTTCCGGCATGCTGCAGTGGCTCTGCGGCTTCAGACCCTGCTTGGCGTCCCTCTCTTTGTCAGACTGCGTGGTCCTGGAGTGCTGCGCTGCTGCCGTTCTCCCCAATGAGCCTCTCGGTTCTCCTTCTCTTTGCATGTCCCCTGGACACCTTGATTCTTGCCTTCCAGCGTTCCGGTTTTCCCCTTCGGGTCTCTGTGACAAGCATCTGCCATTCTCTCGATTCCTCCAGGGATATTCTGCCTGCCGGGTAAGTGCATTGTCAGTATTTATGTTGGTTTCCACTACGGTCTGTAGTTGAAGACCAGACCGTTCATTTAAATTCTTCGGATTGATCCCTACAGATCCGCACTTCTTGCTCATCACAGTTTTTTGGCTTGGATATTCATGATAGCCACCCCTATTTTTCCTCGTCTCAGTCCTTTCTACTTCTTGCATGTTACAGAGGTATATGTGATAGGAGGGTAGGGGTGGAGAAAGTGGGGGTGAAGGAGAGGTGTAGTCGTTAGGCGGATACTGCATTCTCCCACAATAGCTGTCACTGGCCCCATAGTGGGCTTCCCTTCCCATTATTTTCACCCGCTGAGTACCACCTCCACGGGGACTAATGGGCAGCAGCCTCACCTCCCGGGTCCCACTGGATGGGGCTCCCCCTACAATAATAGTGATGACACCCTGGGATTCGTGACAGTACGCAGATCTTGAATCAGTACAGTCGCCAACATCCATTTTACCATGCCAAAGGAGTAGGCATAAAGGAGTACACATCAGTTTGGGAAAATATAAGAAGTACCTACCATTACCGGCAACCAATATCCCAGTGTTACCGGGATATTATGGGTGCCAGCAACGGCGGTAAATTCCCATTCAATGGAGTTCCAGAGGACTCCATGGAATGGGTACTACTGGTGCCGGTGATAGGGGCAAATCTTCGCTGGTAAGCATATGTACTCCTAGCAGGTCAGGCCTGCCGGTAGTTCGCTGCCCCTATCGGCAAACTCAGAGCGTGCCGGTCCGATAATAAAAATGCTGGATCCGGTATTACCAGCATTTTTTCCAGCATTGATATTGCACTGGTACACCCGTAATGAGGGCCGAATTCCGTTTCCAGGCGATGAAAATTGTAAAAAGGAGATAGAACACTTTTTATTCGTATGGTTCACTGGCAAAATCATGACTTTTAACCGCTGTCCCGGATTGTTAAAATTTCCTGTTAAAGTCATAACTCAGTCTGAGGCTGTGGTTTAGGTCTACTAAGGTCTACACTGAGCGCACCCAATTGAAATCGAGATCTTTGTTTATTGCTTAACCCTATCAAAGTAGAAAACTGGAACTGCAGCTAAAGTAGTCCCCAAGCTTTTTATTTTAGCAGACATGCCTTCTAAACATGGACTAACGCCATATTACATATGTTCTGGGTCAGTGTGGAAAACGGACCAGCAAAGTTCCTGAAACAGATTGCAGTTGGATTGGTGCAGCAAAGACAGACTACAGCTGCAAGAGGTGCACTGCATCTTGTAGCACCTGTCTGATAAACAAGTGGCGCTGCAGGCGATGTCCATGCTCATCAGGCTGGTTCACCAGAAATGGGCAACAAGCAGATGTGGACCATCAAACAGGGTCTGTGGCCTCAAGAAGTGGTTCATGTTGGGCATGTAAAATGGGGAGATGTGAATACATGGTTCATAATAACTGCAGCCACGTTCTGTATTTATCAAGCAGCTCTCCCAAATATGATGTACATCTACAACCAGGAACAGTCTGTCATTGATAAACCTGCATGATACACACAGAAGACCATCACCAGCTATGTTTGACACACCTGTTTGATGTAACCAGACATTCTCAAAGCATGTTTTAATGTTGAAAGACTCGCGAGATTTGTTATATTTTCCATGTCTGAATCCACAGATTTGCCTTCAGATCCTCAGATCATCAAGATTCAATGGGCCTCATTATGACTCCGGTGGTAGCCGTGCAGGTAGAAACGGCAGGCTGCCGGTGGAGTCATGGTTTTTTTCTGGCACCTGGCAATGGGAAATCACTGGGGCATTACAGCCCCGGCGGTCCCTACGGCCAGTAGCCGGAAAAAGAAACTCCCCATTCGAGTCCCAATGGGAATTGGGAGGACGGATGCACTGGCCCAGTCTGCAACAGTGCTGGTGTATCCGTCAAAGTCTGCGAGCGGGTGCCGTTCCGACCGCCAGGTCAGACCTGGTGGCCGGGAGGGCATCCCGCACACAAACTTGTACTCTGCCGGTCCGGTAGCTCACCGGCACCATTCTTACCACGACCGGCAGGGTTATAATGAGGCCCAATGACTGGCAAAACAATCTCTTGCACCAAATTAGAAACCTGCGTTCAATCCCTTGTGGTCCAAAAACCGGGACTAGATATGCTGAACCTGCCACTTACATGAAAACATTTTCAGGGTGCAGTTTGTCTATATTGCCCATACATTTTATTGTATTTCACTCCAGTCCCTACAAGGTTGTCCAACTCCAGGCCTCCAGGATCGGAAACTTGATGAGTTTTCAGGATACCCCTCAATATTCATGAGAAAAAACCGCATACATTTAGAAACATTGTATGCAAATGTATTGCATAAATATTAATGAGGGGTATCCTGAAAATACGACATGCAGGCCGGGAGGATAGTTCAGGGGCAAAGTATTTGTCTTGGAAGCAAGGCAAAGCAGAGCAACACAGGTTTGAGTCTCATTCCCACGCTTAGAGACTGGTCTCCGGTTTGAAGCACGTTATAAAAGATTAACTAATGTTTCCGGATCACGAGGCCTGGAGTTGGACAACCCTGCAATTTCCTATATAATTGAAAACATGAAAAACAGATTTGATGTGCTTTTTAAGAGAAATCAATTGCAGGTCTAGATTCCCAAATCCCACACATTCAATGATTGTGTGCAAAATATCTTGCACACAGTGAAATGGGGCATTGCCAATCCTTTGGGATTTCCGCTGGTTTTGCAAATATCAAAACTGATGGAAAAACAGTCCCAGATTTCCGTTGTCCATTTATCAACACATTTCAGTGACTTTCAGATCACTTCCTCGCAGAAAAATGTGCAGCAGACCTTAAAATGTGGACAGGTTTGCTATGTTTTTTGAAAGACGGATCCAGTAGGTGATCTGCAAATCCTTAAAGCACAACCTATTGGTATCTAAAGTATTGCAGGGACCAACAGCTTGCAGATCATGGACTATATATTATATGATTATTCGTAATTCCCTTAAACCTAATTGTTCCGATGGGTTTTGCTTAGGGAACAGCAATCAAAAGGCCTGTGAGCAATAGAGAATCCATCCAGGGCGCAAGTATTACACTTGGATGTGCTTGTAGTAGAGTGGCTGCAGCTGTGAGTGCTATCCTCAATTGAACATAAAAAAGGTAGCAGACGCCCCTCTCTAGATAGAACACGGAAAGATAACCTGTTCTGTAGTTTTTTTCCACTATGAGAGTCCGCAGCCATCGCTTTTTGCTCACTGTACTTTTCACAAAGGAGGCATATCCATTTTATCCCGCCCACAAGGCCATTCCAGCACCGAAATGCCAGATAAACCTCCTTTGAACAAGAGTACCAACAGCAACCCCAGACACGTGTTTCAGCCTTGTTGGGCCTCATCAGTGAGGTGGAGCTGTACCTCTCTGAGTACAGTGAGCAAGGGGTCCACGTCTGGTTTCGCCCAGGTAACTTAGGGTGACCAACCCCAAGTTCCTTTCAAAAATACAAATAAGGTAGCAGGCGCCCCTTTCTAGATAGAACATGGCATGATAACCTGTTCTGTAGTTTTTTCCACTTTGAGAGTCCGCAGCCATCGCTTTTTGCTCACTGTACTTGTCACAAGGTACAGTGAGCAAAAACCAATGGCTGCAAACTCTCATAGTGGGAAAAAAAACACAGAACAGGTTATCATGCCATGTTCTTTCTGGAGAGGGGCACGTGCTACCTTTTTAGAACATTTTTTGCAAGGAACTTGGGGTTGGTCACCCTGAGTTACCTGGGGGAACCCAGACGTGGACTACCTGCTCACTGTGCTCAGAGAGGAACAACACCACCTCACTGATGAGGTCCAACAGGACTGGAACACGTGTATGGGGTTGCTGTTGGTACTCTTGTTCAGAAGGGAATTGCCATAGCATTTCGGTGCTGGATTGCCCATGTTGGCGGGACAAAGACTGATATGCAAATGGATATTTCCCATCTGTGAAAGGTACAGTGAGCAAAAAGCAATGGCTGTGACCTGTCATAGTGGGAAAAAACCATAGAACAGGTTATCATGCCATGTTCTTTCTGGAAAGGAGCGCCTGCTCCCTTTTTAGAAAATGGTCCTCAACTGAGTCTTATTCTGAAGAGAGTGACAGGGACCTTCCACAGTTTGCTTATGGTAACGCTCAAATACCTTTCCTGGGCAAGTACCTGTCATGTCCTAAGATTAGGTATAATTCTAGGAAAAACACAGAGCTGGCATAAAGTGTGGAAACAATCCTATGAAACATCCTTCAGTTTAGAGCACATCAACACTCAGCACTATGCTCAAGATGACTTCATCTGTGAACAATGCCAACATAGGAAAGGTTACAGGTCTCTAAGAATCCATTTACAAGACACCCAAAATGCAGGAAGGTAGAATAACGGTGCAACTGTGGCACCAGGTGTGTCAGAAACCTGAAGGTACTCTCACAAACAGTCCCAAGGGATCTTCTATTCAGGTGGCCAGAGAAGGGCCATCGCTTTTGGATCCGGACCCTGGGTGCGGAGAAGGGAGGATCACCTGAGTGGAGGGTCCTTGGGGATTGGGGAGGGAGTACCTGAGAGCGAGACTTGGTATCCCCCTTTTCCTAACACTGACCTATCCCACCGTTCCTCAGCCTTCATGGGTTATATACAATCCCAACCATATTTCCCCATTCACCCCTACTTGGTACTGAGACAACAAAGAGGGGACTAGGAGTAATGCACACTTCCTATGTGAAACACCACTCTAGTACTGGGACAAAGAAGAGGGGTATGCAGACATCCACTACGGAAGGTCAGGCATGTCCCAGTAATTGAATTTGTAATGGCCAGGCAATACCAGCCAACAACATACACCTGAGGTCCCTTAACAAGGCTCAGGGTTTATAAAAGATGGAGCCGCAAATCAGTTGAGGAGAGAGCTGCTTTGGTAGAAGGAGACCAGGAGGTCGAGAGACTGGCGACAATCCCAGAGAACCTGCAAGACCCGGAGCAAACGAGTCGCGTGGTGGGTGCAGGACCGGGGACCTGTGAAATTGAAGGAGGACAGCTGTAGCTGTCAGAGAACTACAAACCAGAACGTTCCGATCGCCGGCGTGTGCAGCGAAGTGCCCGGCGAGGAAGCAGAGTCAAGGCAGTCTGCATGCTAGCTGGCAAGAAGGTGACCGGGAGCAACAGGTACTATTGCGGTGGAGACACGAAAAGCCGGTGAGTGTCAGAGAACTCGGAAGCACAAGAGCGCTCCCAGGGAACCGCAAGCAAGTAGCGGTTCATGAACTGAGTAAATATATGCAATATTGAATATCGAACTGAACGAGAAATACTGTGTGAATGAAAAAACACAATAATGAATGCCGAACGGAAGGGAGAGTATGGTTTAAAGTGAAACCAAGGCACATGAAATACTGAATGAACATTGAAAAATATCCCGACCAGGAATGTCAGACTGAGTGAAAGTGGCATTGTGAAGAGAACTAAAGTAAATAAGCTGACACACCAATGTGAAAAAGACTTGAAAGTTACAGGAAAAGCAAGTAAAAAACCTGAAGCAGAAGAGGCTGTGACCTGTGATGAGTGGACCATGCAGTCTGACAACTGCATCTAGACCTGGGAGTTCCCCACTCTGAAGTTCACAGGCTTTACAAATCGAATCAAGGAGAAGCACAAGGTTCCTGGTTGCATGAGCTGTGATGGGTGGACCACGTGGTCCGACAACTGCGCCTAGACCAGCGAGCCCAAACTGGTGACAAGCAAATGACCTTGTGAATGAACTACGGAGAAATGGGAATTGATTGCTAAAGCAAACCAGAAGACGGTTAAGTGAACCTATTGTTTTTCTGCAAGGAATATTCAGCACGTGCAAGCTGTATAAGGGATGCAGTGCAATCTTGGGGAAGGGAACCCTGAGAACTGAAATAATTGAGAAACACTGTCTTGTGGAAGGGAACCTCAAGACCCCCTTTTGTGTGAATTGTGCTAGATTGAATTTAGGGAAGGTAACCCCAAGAAGTGGCAGAACATTGGTAAGGGAAGCAGGTATTGGAACTGTTTTGAAGTTGTGAATGAACATATGCTGAAAACAGCTGGAACATTACTTTAGAACACACACTGTTCTGTTGGCTAAGAAGAATCCCACACCATGTTTATTTCTTGATGTGAGGGCAAGCATAGGTTTTGACACAGACAGACTTTTTGATTTGGACTTACAGACACCGACGTCCCTTAGTTTTCATTAAGAAGGGAAATTCCCTCCATAGTTATAGGCAAGTTAGGCGTTACACCATCCTGATACTTCCTAAAGGTTTTGATATTGAACTTTACAATTGTTGTCTGTGTCATCTCTTGATACCATGCCTATCTCACAGGTGCCAGATGTGGAATGACGGACCATCTCTGCCACATGTGTGCCTGCCATACTAAGTCACAGCTGGAGTCCATTACCAGTTGAATGTTACTTGGATGCTAGGGTGTTTGTGGAGAGACAACACAAAGTCAATGCTCATTGGAGCCAGTGATTTTTCTTTTTTAAGTAGAGACTGAAAGCCCATTTTCTGCATGGCAAACTGTCCTACAATGCCATAGTTACACAACATGTGGCTATGCTACCTGCTCTTGTAAGGCTGTCAAGTGAATTAAACGGTTCAATGCTTTTGTTTCTTTTTCACTAACTTCCATGCCAAAAGATAAATGTTTAGGGCGTGTGGTAAAGTTTGGAAGGTATTTTTTTTTAAAACAATGAAATGCTTCAATAGTTTATGTGGATAAAGAGTGTGATTCTGGAGGGAATTAGAGACGGTTATCTTCTTTTTTTAGCTTCTGTTAGTTTGAACATTATTTGCTTTTCAATATAATGTATTAGTCTGCCAAAGATTTATTTTTATTTTTTAGCTTTTTTCATCCCATGTAAAAAGTAGGTTAATGGTAATCCAAGACACCTAAAGGTTCTGCCAAGAAAGCAGGAAGATCAAGAAAGTCCAGGATCCGCTATAGCCCGCCAGTGAGTGGGAAGAGCTCAGAGGAATCCCCACGGGGGATAATATTACAGAGATGCTATTCTAGTTTTTCGTCTTTACACCCCTCGTCTTTGTCCAACCTTGTAAATAAACCTGTACCATGTTAGAAATTTCCCGGGAATTATATCCCAGACTGAAAATGAAGCCACAATAATGAAGAGGTAAAAATAACACATTTTATATTGAAGGTGATGTAAACAGTAAAATAGAAAGACTTTTTAAATTAAGTAAAAATATTATTTTTCATTTATTCTTAAAAAGCTAGTTCTGTGCAAATATATATTAGTTTTAAAAATGTGTTTTTATCCTTATTGAATCACGAGTACCAAGGGAATCCTCCCACATTGTCCCCAGCTAAACCCACCACCCCCTTATGTGCCTTCCTTCCAGCTTTGAACAAATACTTTACAAATGGGGGAAATCCCATCAAACCTGCCAGGCCAATTTAGCCCTTCTCTACTTACTCTCCTACCTGGTCTGAACCATACTGACCGCAACAAGGAGTCTTTTCCTTTTTAGTTTGATCTATTTTATAATTTGTTTTTATTAAATAGTCAAGTTGGGATGTTTTTGCTTTCTACATTTTTACCCTGGTTATTTTCAGTAAAAGTCTTTTTTTAACCATTTAATTTTCAGTATTCTTCATTTTTCGAGGGTTATTTTTGCAGTGAACAAAAATAGCTTGTTAAACCAAACATCTAGCATTGTGCACTTTGTTGGAACCCCACAGCTTTGTAACAGATGGGGTTAGAAGTGAAATCTAGAAAGTCCAGCCTAAAAGCCTACTGAAGACTTCAAGTAGCCTAAAAGGTTAGTCTTACAACCTTCTGAAGCTGAGCATGGGCAAAGGCCCCTCTATTTGTTCTCTCTATGTCTAGAGATGGAATTCGAGGGCACTTGTCTATGCAATGTGCGCAACTGAGTAAAAAGTAAGCCATTTTATGGGCACACTCAATCACCCCCATATAATTATTTTTAACAAACAGGGCTACATGCTTCATTTTAAAGCACTTCTTCCAAATTCAGAGGCTGAAGACACAAAAGTTTCAATGATGGTTCTATAAAAGGGAGCTTATTAAACAAGGCTTCACATCTGCAGCAATGCCATCCTGTATTAATTCTGTGGAGAGAGAAACATATGTACACACAAAAGCATTCTGCACTCGACTCAAGAGCAACACAGAGGTTGCTCTTCTCTAATGTATTGCATGGGGTCTTTCCTTTCTCTTGCAGTGCAATCATTTGAATGTTCCCCATCACCTCAACCTGCCTAAAAATAAAGAAATGGGAGACCCCACAGGGAGAAACGTTCTTTAAAAATGAAATGGCATGGGTGCCCCTGAAGTTCATAGGGGCACCACTCAGGCTGTGCCATGTTCTGTAACGGGGGTCTCTCTTGCACAATGCATAGTAAAGAATTCAGCAATCAGCAAGTCGCAAAGTTGCTAGGGACTCTCATCTCAGAAAACATCAGGAGTCCCCAAGCCTGATCCTTGGGAGCCCCAGCCACGCCATGCTTTCTGGATTACCGGGAATTCCGCCAATAACTCCCATTTAGAATAACTATTTTCAAACATATTTTGCTTAGCTATCGTAAAAACAGGATGTGGATTTGGTGAGCACAGGAATACATTGTGATACTGACAAACTCAGCACAGAACATGAAAGATAATGGCTGTGCATCGACACCCTGGAGAAAAAACATATGCCAAAAACTTCATTTACCATCTTTCATTTTTAAAATGATTAGACACTGTGAGACATAAGGAGCAGTGAAGAAATCATGCAGAGCACATCAACATTTTCTTTGCAGTATACTTTGAACCATCACAGGGCGGGGTCGCTATGGGAATCCTCATAAGGAGGACGATGGACACATATTTTATGATTTGGCATCACTTGTGGATACAAGAATTATTGATACAAGACCATCTTGGTGACCGTGTACCTAAGAGAATACTACTGTCAAACATGGGATTAACATGCACCAGGCCAGCCTCTGGAGTGAAAATTGGGGAACGGATGTGGAAGTGTAAAGTGTAGACACCTCCAGGTTAGCCCAAGGTCTTTCCTGGGAATTACCGCGACCCCACAATGTTTTGTAGGGAACCACTTCTCTTTTCTATCAAATGTCCTCCAATGTCAAGGAACTGTGCTATAATGAGGAAGATGGACGTGTTAAACGAAGACAGGCTGGGCTATTGAAACCAGTGTGTACACACTCGCCATCTTGCCTGCTGTGCTGAATTTCAACCTTTAATCCCAGCACAGAGTTAAGATTTCCAAGTGATGCATTCTGCCCGCCGCCAAGCTTCTTTCTGCAGAGAGCATTGCAATGTGCAAGGCAATGCACCTGCTAAAATGATAAAGGAGGCAATCGGTCTCTGCCATAGACTGATAACCATAAAAGCAAGGACCTGAAATTGTTCATACCCCCAACCCATTCGAGAAACAAAAACAATATATGGAGCGTCAATATCCAATTGTTGAGCATTGGAATCGGATCAGAACATCACAGCAACATGCATATTCAATTGCGGAGAAAGACATATGTTTCGCAATTCACCTTCATACTGTAGGCAGGATTACACAGCTCTCCATCCACAACGTATCAGTGACCAAAAAAAGAATGCCCCCATTGAAGGAATGCTGACTGACCAAAAGGAATTCCAGATATGCAAAGAGTGAGTGAAGATTTCACTAGGCTGCAATGTGGTGACGTCCCTTGCATTGCTATGCAATGTGAACGGAAGTAAGCAGGATACTTGGCTACTCCTCTTCCTTTGAAGAGGGAATAGGTTGGTTTTCTGTGTAGCTCACACCCAGAAGCGGAAACACAATCTGTGCCAAACTAAGACAAGCGAGGACCATATTTGCATTACTATTATTTAGTGAAAGATAATACTAAACCTTTACACAATCACCCTCGCCTTACGGGGTGACGGGGTGACGTAAGCAGTGCCAAACCAGGGTGAAGCTGGAAGCAATGAGCCTTGCTGAACTGCTGGACCCCGGTAACGCATATTCCAGGTAATTACAATAGCAAAGAAGAGGTGGACATTCCGACAGTACACATTCAGCATCCAGAACGTAACTGTGGTAGGATAGCAACACTGTCCAGGGATCATTTCCCATGTGTAACCACATTAAGACTTTTGATGGATTTTTCTGAAGTTGCTCATGGGCCTCAAAAAAAGGACCAAAAAGTGTCAATCTATTTTAGTTGGATGCATGGTCATTATCTCCATTTTAGTGTGGTTGGATATTAAATAGTTTTGACCCAAGGTCAGGGTAATCCAGAATTGTCGACACAATGGAATCTTTTGTGTAGTAATGATGCTATAGAATAATTTTACTCTTGAGGGGAATGTCTTCCTATGGTAACTCGGTTGGACTGAAATCTCTCATGAGGTCTCTAGTCAACCAGCTGTTTCTATTCCTGGTAAAGGGTCGTGTGTGCCATATATGCTGCAACAGGAAGGTTTAAAACCTTGCTATACTCTTGCCCTCTGCTTGTAGTATGCATAGATGCCCCCCACAGAGATATTGTGCTATTTTTCAGAAAGATTAAATTGCCATTAAGTTCTCTGTTTCCTGTGCAGCCCCGTTTCCCCTCCTTTCCTGTTTCCTGGATTCGTTTCCTGGATTCTGCCTCGTAACAATTCCTTGCAACCATCTTCTCAGCTGTTTACATGGTAATGACCTAGCATTCTTCACAACCTGAATACATCTTGCGTTTCCATTCTAGTTAGTTCCTCGGCTTTAGGACTTGAACTCTCTGGACAACGCAGTCCTGCTGACGCTCCCACACCTGTATACCATACTTGGACCTGAGGATTCTTGTGTTTCTGTCCTAGTCTGCACCTTTGTTCTGCCCATGCTCCGAGTTTGTTTTTGCATCCTCGTATGGTAATGTGTGATGATTCACTAGGCGTCGTCACTGCTCCCCAGGTGGGAGCTCCTTCTGGTGAGGTTAGGCCGATACCCAATAGTCCTCCTAGGGGTGGTTTAATGCGGGAGGAAGTCATGTGCAAGTTACTCCCCTCCTGGGGATAAGGACGACCATCTGGGTAAAAGTCAGCACAACAACTGTCAGAAACCTCAAAGGGTCCTCACATCTACTCCCCTTGGGTCCTCTTCTCAGGTGGCCAGGGAAAGGCCATCACTCTTGGATCCCAACCCTGGGGGTGGAGTAGTGAGGGAGGATCAAATGGGTGTAGGGACCCAGGGGATTGAGAATCAAATGTCTTCAAGCGAGACGCGGTATTCTGCATTTCCCTTTCAGGAAGAACCCTCTATCCCAGAGGCGGTTCTGGGGCATTGCTATCCCTGTCCCACTGACCAGGAAAAGGCCCAGAGATATTGCTACTCTAGAAGCATCAGAAAAAGGGGAAAAAAGAGAGGGGTCAAGGGTGAAACAGGCGAGACACGGTAGCCCCCCTTTCCTATTGAGGACCAACATAATACTCGCCTGGCATTTATAGGCTATTTACCTCTGACAATACAATACTGAGACGAGGAAGAGTAATGAACACTAAAGCCTAATTTTGCCACTCTAGTACTGGGACGAGGAAGATGCCTGCAGAGTGTTTTAAAGGTCAGGCATGTACCTTTAAAACTATGGTCAGGCAAATCCAATTGAGAGTCCACACCTGCAACCTATCAAGGGTCCATGTGTTAAAATTGCGGCAAATATGGCAGTGAACACAAAATATCGCGGCATTAAGGCTGTGGTTTTGCAATCCATGTTAAGGATGCAGGGGACACCCCCGCAACCCCTGGAACCATTATACCATTTAAGGGGAGCGGGGAACACCCCTGCAATCCCCGCCCCCCTTAAATGGTGTAATGGGATACACCTTTATCGCGACAAAACACCGCATTTTTGATGCAATTTTTTGTAAAGGTGACATTTTTGCTGCAATGTTATCACTGCATACCCCTATCAAGTGGTTGCAGGTGTATAAAGGAAGAGCAGAGGAACAGCAAGGGGAGAAACTGGGTGGCCTGTGTGTGAGAGACCAGCAGGGGACCCTTCTTGTGAGGAGGCAGCCATGGTGGGTCCGGAGGAACAGCCAGGACAGAGTGAGTCCGGTTGTTAGGCTGCCACAGGTGTGGGAGCCTCCGTGGTTGAAACACAGCAGCTCAATTAAGAATACTGAATATCGAACTGAATTAAATTTTATGTGCAAAAGCTAATAGCTGGTGAAAGTCAAAAGGGAAAGTGACCGTTTGCAAGCAGCCTACAGAAAAGAGTGGGGAACACAACGCCACCTTAAAGTGAACTTTATGAATGGATACAAAGTGGCAAGGCCAACGACTGGCATAAGACGTGTAACACATAATGGCAAAGCCAAGAGGCTAACCAGGAGAAGCCAGGAGAGTGTGAACCTGCACATCAATCCAGGAGGCCAACAAGGAGAAGTTAAGTGAATGTGGATCTGTACACAGGGGTAAGTACAGAAGAACCTGTGTAGGCTGGAGAGCTTAGTGTTCCTGGTTGCGAGACCTGTGATGGGCGGACCGTGTGGTCTGACAACTGCGCTTAGACCAGAGAGCCCTGAATTGTAAAAGCCAAATACATTGTGAAATAAGCTACGAAGGAGCACTGTGAGTAAACTGGTAATGCAATCCAGAAGGATGGTCAAGTTGACCTAGATTTGTGTTGAACTTTGAAAGACTGAAACCAGTACAAGTTGCTATGTTGAAGTCTTGGGGAAGGTAACCCTGAGACTGGATGAACTGCAAATACTGTCTGAAGGACACAGCCTCAAGACCCCCTTTTCGTTTGAACTGTGTTGCATTGAACTTGGGGAAGGGAACCCAGAGCATTGTGTGGAACTATTTTGCCTTGAACCTGGGAAAGGTAATCTTGAAACATTTGTGGAACTGTCTTGAACTTGGGGAAGGACAGCTGAAGAAGAAGCTAAGAGCTGGAAAAAGCTCACAACTTTGTGTTGATCACCATTTCTTTTATTTTTGACATTCGTACACATTGTTTAGCTTTAGATGTGAGGGCAAGGATAGGTTTTGGACACAGACATGCTTTTAAGTTGAACTCTTTGACTCAGACTGTCCTTAGTTTCGTTCAGGAGGTAGGGAAATCCCACCTTAGCACAGGGCAAGATAGGCCTTGAACCATCCTGGCATTTGATTTAATAAACCCTTTGAGTTCGAACTTTGAATCCGTTGTCTGTGTCTTGCTTCATGATGCCTTCACACACCCCAAACCTAATCCTCTCAAGCCTGTTGCCACCTATGCACCAACCTCCCCTTCACAGCACTTATATTTGTTATTGTAACATTATACCAGTTATTTCTACTGAGACAATGAAGATTGCTAACAATACAGATAGTATGACTAACTCCAGTACTGCCATGAAAAAGATCACACAAAGCATGAAGATTACCAGCAAGGACGGTACTAAGATGAGGTGGACACCAGTTGCCATGAAGAACGGTACAGAGAAGGTACAGGAACCGTATAGACTTCCGCATGGGAGCCATCCTGAGAAATACATAAAAACTGACAAAGGACTTTGAGCAAGGGAGCCGTAGACCAGCGCGAATGATAGTCCAGCCCGGGACGTTCAAAGGAGATGCAGAGGATGCAGTGAGAAAGCTGAGAGAAGACCACTCCCAAAGGCAAGAGACCAAAGACAGGAGTTCTTTGAACGGTGTTGTGGAGCAAGTCAAGGATGTGACTGGAGCCTGGCAGATGGTGGCGTGAGCTCTGGGAGGTGGATCGAGCAGTCCAGTAACAGTGCCTACACTGTCGGTGAAGAGACCAGGAAGAAAGTAGGCTGAGCGAGAGCAGCAGAGGCCAGAGACGCCCATGCAGCCCGGCGAGAGGAGGCAAGCACCCAGGAAAAGCCGGCCCAGAGTCCCGAAGGCAACAAAGGCAACAAACACATCACATGGACCGGTAGGGGCTTGGAAGTGCGGGAGAGCGATAAACCGCACAGACATAATGATAAGAAGCATCTTCCCTATGGCAGTAATTGGGGAGAGAGTCAACCAAGTGGGCCTTTTGAGAAGGGAAGGGAAGGGAACCAAGGGTCTGGGACCCGAATTGAGGTGAAACCTACACTGATAAGAGTCATCTTCCTTGTGGAAGTACTTGGCAGAGGAGTAAACCAAGTGGGCCTAATGAAAGAAAAATAGAAACCAGGGTCGGGGACCCAAACCAAAGTAACCGATATAAGCATATAAGTCCTCCTCCTCGTGGCAGTACTTGGCAGAAGAGTGAACCAAGTGGGGCTGACAAGGGGGAGTGAATAGGGTTTGCAACCCAAATAAGGACAAGGTAAATATCGGAGGAAGGAGCCCTCCAAACAGCGGTAGATAAAAAACCACCGACAGGCTACGGAGAGCCTGGAACTGTTGGGAAAGTAACATAAGAAGACAGGGCAGGGTAGCCATTCACCCTGATCTTAACTGGAATTTTCTGTTGAAACTAACATCCAGGGGAAGGGAGTCATTCGCAATGGACACAAGTGGAACTTTATTGCAACCATTATCCAGGGAAAGGGAGCCATTCCCCCTGGATCCAGCGTGAACATTACCAGAGAAGCCAGGGGAAGAGAGCAATTCCTCTAACGACAGCTGGAACTGTGTGTAAACCATTTCCAGGGGAAGGAAGTCATTCCCCCTGTACAGATTAGAGTCCAGAATAAACCATCTTTTAAGACACCAGCAGAAGATAGTAATTCACCTGTTAGAGAACTTTACTTTTGATTCATACTTTTTATTTATAGTGTAAGGGGCAGAGGTAAGGTTTTGACTAAGGACAGTTCTTTTTCAGTTCCAGACATTCTGACAGACCCTTTAGTTTTTAGTTTGAGGCATGGGGAAACCCTTCTTAGAGTTAGGGATAGCTAGGTTTTTGAATTCAATAAAAGTCTTTGCCAACCACCATGACACCTCCTGGCCAGTTGCCTTCTTCTGCACCCTTACATACGGTTGTCAGTCAGGTGTGGGATGTTGACTCAATTGGTACAAGTTGAGGAACTCCACAAGGTATATGGCGAGAGCAGGAAGATATTTACCACCAATAGGCCACTTAGGAATAAAACCCAGTTTTAAAAGACCATCTATCAGATATCCTTTAAATACACCCTTCACTTCCTCCCAACCAGATAGCTCAGACAGTGGGGTGACCCTAAAGAGTGTATCTAAGAAAAGCGAGGAAGATTAGAAGTTGAACCACCACTGATAAAAAGCTCTGATCCACCATCCAACTAGTCAAGGAGCCTGAGTGAGTACTCAAGCAGGCCAAAAGAGAGTCCGAAAGGAGGAACCCCAGTGGAGATACCAAGCTCTACTTCTAATAGAGAGAAGAGCTATAACCAATCCCTGAAATTCCCTTATTCACCTTCACCAGACCTGCCGGAGGAGCAGGATATCAGCCTCAGATAACTCCTTAAGTCCAACAGAAAAGAAAGAAGGGAAAAGAAAGATAAGTCACACAAGAAGGAGACCCACAGATGTTCCCAGTTAGTTTCCCAATTTGACCATGATGAATCCCCTTGAGGCATTATTGGACCGTCTGGTCAGCCAACAAATCCAGGCCAATATAAAATCCCAGGAGGACCAGTTTTACCACATGGGATTCTTCAGCCCTATTATGAAGGGGAGGACCTAGGACATTTATTCCTATATTTTGAGAGACTCACACAACAGTTTCACTAGAGTGAAGAGATAAAAACGTTTATCTTGCTCCTACTATTAAGGGATCAACTCCAGGCATTCTATCGAACCCTTAATCCCCTGGGAACTAAATCCTTTGATGATATAAAACAAGGCGTTTCACAAAGAGTAGGACAAAGGGAAAGATTTTACCGACATACGTTTCAGGAGATTAAACTAAACCCTGCTGAAATGCTTTCAGAACTAGGGGCTAAAATACAAAGTAACCTGTCGCAGTGGTTGGGCAAGAAGACTCTGCCAGAAGTAATAGAGGCATTGGCACTAGAAGAACTAATTAATGGCCTTCCCCCTTCTTTACAACAAGCAGTCTTACAACTTAGCAAGCCCACACTAAATAGAGCGACTAAAACTGCCCTAGCCCATGCAGAAGCAGCCAAACAATTTAGAGCCCTACATAAAGGGGATGAGGGACAAAAGGATGTAAAAATAACCCCTAGAAACCTACCGCTAAAAGAATTGAGACCATCTTCCAAAGAAAAAGCTCCTGAAAATCTGAATACAATTCTTAAAACTGGAAGTAAGGCTATAGAAGCGAGAAGAACGGAAACATACCACCGTCAGGGAAAGAGGAGTATCCAAAACAGAGGAGGGGAGATCCCTTACAGGATGTTCCATTTACATGCTTCTCATGTCGGGAAAAGGGACACTGGGCTAGACAATGTCCTAAAAATCGAAAGGAAGAACCTATGGAAATAGGTTGGATGGTTGGAGAACAGAGGGAAGAACCAGGGCTAGAAGAAGAGAAAGCGATGGCGACTTTGAGTAACTGTCTCTGTCTCTCAGACCCATTTAAAATGCACAAATGCATCTTAGTCAACAAAATATCTGCTGCACTGTTAGTTGACTCCAGGAGTAAACAGATAGCAGTGAGGGCTGACCTTATATACCCTGACCAAATATTGTGAGGAAAGCCTATACAGATCACCTGTGTTCATTTAGATCAGGAAAAAGATACTTGCCCTATTACACCTAGGAAGAAGACAGGTTTAAAACCAGTGCCCTTATCTGGACATGCAATAAAGATCTCGGTAGTGACCCTAGATTGGGTCGACAAAACCCCGAGCTCAGGGTAAATTCATCAGATGGGGAAGTAAGCAGCATAAGGGGATGAGTATGTGACGATTCACTAAGCGTCGTCACTTCTCTCCAGGGGGGAGCCCCACCTCATGAGGCTAGAGAGGTGAGGCTGCTACCCAATATTCCCCCTAGAGATGGTTTAATGAGGCAGGACCTCATGGGGAGGGACTCCCATCCTGGGGATAAGGACAACCATCTCAGTACAAATAGACACAACACCCCAAACCTAACCCTCTCAAGCCTGTTATCACCTTTCCACCAATCTCCCCTTGATAGCACTTCTATTTGTTATTGTAACATTATACCAGTTATTTCTACTGAGACAAAGAAGATTGCTAACAATACAGATAGTATGACTAACTCCAGTACTGACACAAACAAGATCACCCAAAGTATGAAGATTACCAGTAAGGCCGGCCGTGAGGCGAGGTGGCCGCAAAGAGTCATGAAGAATGGCACAGAGACGATATAGGAACGGTATAGATTTCCACGGGGCAGTTGTCCTGAGAAATACATAAACACTGACAAAGGACTTTGAGTAAGAGAGCCACAGACCAGCACAAATAACAGTCCCGTCTGTTAAATTCAAAGGAAACACGGAGGATGTGGTGGGAAAGCCGAGTGCAGTACGCTCCCAAAGGCCAGAGGCCAACGACAGGGGTCCTGAATGGAATCTGGCAGACTGTGGCACGACTTCTGGGGGGTGGACCGAGCGGTCCAGTAATGGCACTTACACCATCAGTGAAAAGACCAGGAAGAAGGTACGCAAAGCCAGAGTAGCAGAAGCCAGAGACACCCGCACAGCCCACAAATAAGATCCAAGCACCCAGGAAGAACTGACCCAGAACAGAATCCCGGAGGCAACAAAGGTAACGGGCATGTCATGGGGACTGATAGGAGTATGGAGGTGCAGGAATAATGATAAGAAACATCTTCTTCATGGCAGTACTTGGGGAGAGTCTCAACCAAGTGGGCCTAGTGAGAAGGGAAGAGAACAAAGGGTCTGGGAACCGAAAAAAGGTAAATTCTATAATAATAAGAAGCATCTTCCTGATGGCAGTACTTGGGAAGCGAGTCAACCAAGTGGGCCTAGTGAAAAGGGAAGAGACCTAAGTTTCTAGGACCCGAACCAAGGTGAAACGTACACCGATACGAGTCATGTTCCTCGTAGCAGTACTTGGTAGTGGAGTGAACCAGGTGGGCCCACTGAAAGAAGAATAGAAACCAGGATCTGGGACCCAAACCAAAGTAACTGTTAAAAGGATATAAGTCATCCTCCTTGTGGCTGTACTTGACAGAAGAGTGAACCAAGTGGGCCTGACAAGAAAAAATGGTGGTGGGCGGAGCAACTGAGTGGGGGGGCCTGGTCACGGGACCAGCAGCCGACTCAAAGCTGTCTGCGTGGAGCTGGCCTAGGATCCTTAAGTCTCTACTTAGGTCTGAAAAACATCAAGAATAGGAAAGAGGTGGAGGATGGTCAGAGCAAAGAAAAGGACAATGGTATATCAGATCCCTAGAAAGCAAAGAAGATGGTGGGAATAGGGTGAACCCTAGGTTTGACTTGGGTGACCCTGGAAAGAGTGGATACATGAGCACATGGCTCAGCAATGAGGAGATGCAGGTGAAGAGAGTGTGCAGCGAGGAGAATGAGAAGGGAGCTGAGCACTTTCCACTAGGTAGGAGCCTGGCTTCAAGGAGGAGAGAACAAGAGAACTGGTGAACCAAAGGACCAGCACCCCAGGAAAAGGAGGTGATGAAAGGTTTAGTAGGAAAGCAGTGGCAGTGCAAGGGTGATCTCCTTGGCACAAATCTGGTAAGCAAGCAATACTTCAAATTTTAGAGAAGAGAAGGTGAGCTACCAAGGGGAGATACCCACCATACTCAAGCCATTTAAAGACACTGCCAAGAAAGCAGGACGTTTGAGAGTGAATGATGACCCGAAAAATCCCCATGGGAGAAGGTCTGAGAAACATTGTAGTTTAAGCATTCATCTTTACATCCAATTTTTATTGTGCATTTTGTGGGTACGGATAAGCACTTCAATTAAACTTCTAGCAAGGCAGTTTGTCCCTCAACTTCTTTTTAGATATTCATGTGCAAAACATGTATCATCCCAGGGAGAATTACTTACCCATGCTTCACTTTCTTACAGTCTTTTACTTAAACGAGCACTTCTCCTCGTCTGTACTGTGGTGGTTTCAGCAATGCTCACAGAACTTTCAGGGGCTGCCGGGTTACAGGATTCTTCACTGCACATGTCCTAACCAAACAGAAGAAAATAGAAGAGGCAGTGTCAAGCATGTAATGGGCGTCAGACGAGTTTTTCCCTAGAACGTGTTACTCCATTTGTGATAGTTGTAATGTTAGAGGTTTTTGTAAGCAAGACTGCAAATGATAAGCTATGCTGCAGCATGCAAGCCATGTGGGACTGCCTTGTAACCACTATTTTAACATCTGCTCAATACTGAACTGTTTTTAAGGGAAAGCATGCCTTTAATTGCTGGTACTAGTTTTAGTAGGTGGGTGTTTGTGAATATTGACCATCACAGTTTCTTGACATGCTATTATTACATTTCTGCAACATGAGTCTTCAAATTAGATTGTTTCACAAAACTCAAAATGGCATTTGCTTTACTTACTTACACCCAACCTACATATCCTCTCACCATTCCACAGACCTGGAGGAAATGGAGGAGGCATGGGAGTTGGTGAAGGGGCAATGGGAAGACAATGACCTACCTGTAATACATCTGTGACCTAAACTGTATACATGTTTAATCTTTCACCATAACATATGGGGTATATATACATCATATGGCACAACCAATCTCGAAATAGAATGGCTATGTGATTGTCCGGTTCTACAGCATCATGAACTTTCCACTTGGACCATATTTGCCGTTTTAGATTATTGTTACCAGCTTCTTTACACAAGTATTTAAATTATTTGGTCAGCATATGTAGCATGGTAAATTTTTCAATTTACCATGCTACATATGCTGACCAAATAATTTAAATACTTGTGTAAAGAAGCTGGTAACAATAACAAGCCAGCTTTTCAGTAACAATCAGGGAATGCATATTTATCTTGCCATTGATCCTGCCAGCTACATTGCATGAAATGTTTCAATTTCCTGTAAGCATTATCAGAACCTTCATCAAAATGGCTAACATATTTGGCACTTTATAATATGCAAACTCTTATGTGACTACTACTATAATAGTAGTGACATTTGTGGTATTCCGATGGGGAATTGAAATACTGCATGCAATGTAGATGGAATGAGGGAATTTAGAGGCTTGAATCCCTTCAAATATTACACATCTCTAACACAATGCACCTTTCTGGATGCACTGAAATTGGGACAGATTCTGTCATTGCTCAGAAACCTACACTTTTTAGAGGACCGTGTGAACTACGAACCCATCGTGCATCTACCTTTCCACAGCAAAGTGAGTGAGAGGACAGTCACCATACAATTGCATAAAAAGACAATCTGATAAAGGACTACCAATATAGTGTCCGACCCCGATGAAGCAAAGAAACTGCTGCCATCAAAGTTATTGATGACGTGCAACACATCCTAGATAAAGCGGACCACTGATTACTCATCCTCCTCTACCTCTCTGCTGCCTTTCATACCATTGACCATGAAGCCCTCTTCGACATCCTTGGAACCGCATGGACCTCAACGGAACAGTCATTCTGTGGTTCTCCTCATACATTTTCAACTGAGAGCAATTTGTCCAGATGGGCCTAAAATGATCCCAGTGCAATTCAATAACCTGCAGAGTTCCACAAGGCTCCATCCATACTGTCCTCGGTCATTGTCAGCTCCTACATGGAACTTCTGGGGGAACTGCGCACCAACACAGATATCAAGATATGTCAATTTGTAGATGACACACAGTTTTACCTAAAGATCAACTGCATCTATGACATCCATCAACTCAAGCACTGTCAGTCCCTCACCCAAGCCTGGATGTAAAGCCCCTACTTGAAGATCAACCCTCCAAAGACAGAATTCACTCTCCTAGGAAGCCCCCATACCCTTAGCATGCCCCGGTGTAGAATTGGCTGACTGTCATGAAGCTCAACTTATTCACGCCTCAACTCAGTGCCTCAGTGCAACATTTCTCAGCTTCACTCTTGACTGTGACCATTCATTCAAACCACACATCACCAAGAAAACCAAAGCAGCATGGTATCAGGTCGCACTCCTCCGCCAAGTCGAGCCTTTCATCCTTGCCGAGTTTCAGAACAATTATCCAAGCACTGTTCATCTCCCTGTCCCATCCCAGCATGCAGCATCACACCTCATCACAGAACTTAGAAAGTTCCACCACATCCTCAAAGAGCTGCACTGCCTACCCATTCAAGCATGCATCATGTTAAGACTGGCTGCATCACCTACAAAGCAGTCAGAATCAAAACATCTCTCTACGGACTACGGTAGATGCGTTATTTACAAATGCCAAATAACATAGCAAACGTGTGTCTTGATAGGACACACATGTTTAAATACTTCTTTAAACACACTAATTGTAAACATTTTGACCCTCTTCTATAGGTGGCAAGTGGAACATGTTGACCACCCATCCACCGAAAATAGAGTAAACACCCTTTCCCCTATGGTAAATGTAGACGGATGGATAAGTGCAGGCAAAATCATTACTAAAATGATGTTCTTGCATGTCAAAGGTAGGGAAGAGAGGGACTAGTGGGGAGGGGGATTCGGTGTGAGGTGGGTCTTGGGAGAAGAAAAGGCTTGTTATGGCACTGTATTCATGTCTGGGCGATGAACTGGTTACACACGTGATTATAATGAATTGAGAAATAATTAATGCAATTTTACTGAAAAAAAAGAAAATACTGATTTTTTTATTTTTATTTGGGGGGTCCCCTCCAAATCCCCCATTTACCCTTGCTTCTAGCCCCACCCCAAACCACCTCCCACACCTTTTAACCCCTTACCTCTACCCCCTATATATATATATATATATAGCCTTCAGTGTTTTGTTCATTAAAACTGCATTTGTTATTTCCTATTCGATACACTCACTGCATACCGATGGCTGTTTTGTCCTTTGTTGTTCATGTTATGCCGAATAGACAGTAAGCCGTTGCCGTTAAGAGATATGGAGTATGCACTCTTCATGTTAAATACAACTGTGGGATCATCTGCAGTAAGCTGTTCTTAAATGGGGGGCCTCTCTCTCTAAGATAGGCACCACTGTTCTTCATTGGCCTTTTCCTTGGGCTTGCCCCTTTGTTGGTGCTGCTGGCTGCTGACTGTCCTGTTGTCCACCCACCCCTCTGTGGCAGTTGTGTCCATTATTACAGTCCATAACTGTAGCAACATCATGCAGGCTGGCTGCGCCAGGGTGCGCGCAGGGCCTGCATGAGTGCCTAACTTACCTTCCAACGCATTGTTATTTATGAAAATGTATTCTAGCAGTGCCACGCAGGCGTGGGTCATCCGATTCATGAACTGTAAATAGCTGGCCTGGGATGCAGAGACACATGTCTGGTGCACAGCTTTGTGGCTTGTTGTGTGACTGACAGGCAGTTAAAATAATAGATTTGCTAAAAAAAACCTCCTTATATAATCAAACTGAGTCTTAGACAATATGTTCTAGAGCTGCACCCTGGCAAACACTCCACAAATGAAGCACTGGCATTACACTTGCTCTGCATTTCATAGCGATGTATTAGAAGTGTATTTCGTGTGCCTCCTCACTTAGAGTTCGATACATTTATGCATGCAGGCCACACATGCTCACCACAGCCACCCTCCTGTGTTATCGTAGTCTGACGTGATTGCGTTAATTTTGAATGCCCTGCTGGCAAAAAAACAGAGCAAACTCCTCCTCTGGTGACTTTGCGGCCGCCGGAGCAAAAAGTACTGCACGCAATTACGCCATAACGTGTTGCCATGGAAATGCAGAAGACCTCAAATAGATGTCAACACAGCATTTCACAATTTCAGCTTTATTCTCAACGGGTGTGTCTTGATAGTTCTATTTTAGAGTAATTTAACACTTTACCAGATCACTTTGTACAATTTGTTGAACATCTGCCACATCATTCAGAGTAAATATTATACATTAGGTATCTTACTGATGCATCAAGTTGTTTTTCGGAGGAATGCATATTCACATCCCTAGACATCTTTTTCTTTTGTTGTTTTTTTTATTTAAAATGTTTTTAATACACGTGGTGCTTTAACATTCTATCCAAAACATAATTTGAATTAAACATTGTCTAAGCATATATACCAAACAACTCTTCACAAATCAAATTCAAATTCTTAGTAGCCGTTATCAATTTTCAAGTCCCTTCTTGAAATAAAATATAATGATATGATATGACATTTATAACAAGTGTTTCAAGGCGTGACGAGGCAAGGGAGCGGGACAGAGGGAAGATAGAGACCACGATCTTACTAGGCCAGCTGACACTGAGATTGCGCAAGTGCACGGGAGGAGGGGAAGGGGACAAGTGCGAGGGGGAAGGAGGAGGAGAAGTGCAGTACATAGGATAACAGTAAATAAGAAGTGCAGTCAGCTGGTGGCAGGTGCAAGGGTAAGTGCAGACATCTGGTCGCAAGTGCTTGTAGGGGGCTGTAGGGATACAGACACAGCCCCAGAGTGCAAGGGTTGCCGGGAGGGGGGAGGGGCGGGGGGGCAGTGCAGGTGTGCAAGGGAAGGGGACCTGAGCCCGAGAACAAAAGCACAAGTATAATAATAAATCAAAAGCACAAGTACAATATTATTATATTGTTTTGGAAAACAAAGAATAAAAAGAAAATAAAGTAAAACTAAGTTCAAAAACCTCTGCTCTCGCTGCCTGTAAAACACCCTCTAATTGTTCAAAAATGCACATCAAGAGTTTCACCAAGACTAATATAAGGGAGAGGTGGGACGTTGTCAGCAGCCTGTGCCACATGTCGACCCCCATAATCCCTGCCAATGAGGTCATAAGTGGTCCCAGAAATAGTACCCTCTTATCCGACACCAAGTGATTCTGTTGCTGTACCGCATAGTCTACACAGTCTGATCTCTGGCAGAATGCCCCACTTAGAACGTACTACTTCTAGTGTTGGAAGACAATTGAGTCTAACCTTCAAGTACCATTCTCGAAATCTAGCTGAAGGACATTTCGTAAGATATAATCTCGTCTGTCTATTTCATAGCCCTTATATATTCTTAATCTGTCTAGATCTTGGGGGTCTGTTATATTATCCCATCTTTTATTCCTGTCCTTTAACATACTATTGGACACAGGTGCTTGCAGATCAAGCACCTCCATGAATCTGTTACACTTTCTCTTACATTTAACCAGGAAAAAGATTCCTCCTTTTTGAAATATAAGTATGCAGAAAGTTGTCTATGAGTTGGGCCCACCACGACACCATACCCAACTCGAGTCTGATCAAACTCACAGGAACTACCCTTGGCAGACCCAGAACTCTTTTCAATAACCTTCCCTCCATAATACCAAAGAACTTCCTACCCATACAGGGCCATAGCAGAAATGGGCCGGTATAATTCGATGACTGGAAGAAGGAAGAATTCACATAGGGTTAATTTTGACTCTCCTACCAAGTGAGACACGAGCCACAACCTTTCCTTTCATCCTACTTTCTTCAACTCTCCTTTTCATTTTGAAGGCCACAGGAAACCCCAAGTATTGTAGAGAATCAACCTTTGTGAGTGGGAGTTATTTATTCTCCATGTGTAGCAGGGTAGACCCTCTCTGGAGCAGATGGAGACGATTAGTCCTCTCTGCCCAAGATCTCAATTCCCTAAGAAGTATGGAGGCAAAGACCTTGGAAGTCGTGTCAATGAGGGAGATTGGTTGATAGCTCCATGGGGATGCCCTGTCTCCCTTTTTAAAAATGGGAATCAGAATGGAACTATGCCATGACTCGGGACAGTTGCCCGTTCGAGCAACCTGCCTAAATAAAGTTAGCAGAATATCCACCCAAAGGTGAGGATTATTTTTCATGATGGCATTAGTAACACCATCTGGGCCACTCGCCCTGGAGTTATTGAAATGGCTGATAATAAGTTAGAGACCTTCTTTCTCAAACCTGACGTCCCACCTCCTTTGGGCGCCGGCCGATTTCACATTAGTCTGTTGTCCCGATCGCTCGCTAAATAAAAGTTTATAGAAGGCTACCCAATCTTCCTCGGCCGCAGCTGAGGATTGCAGAACAGATTGCAGTTTACTCTTTTGCTTTAGGATCCACTAAATTCCCTGTGCGTCCTTTTTGACCAATTTCCATAACATGGCCTGATTATTGTGAGTGTATTTTTGAACCCTGTGGTATCTCCTCCATAATCTGTATTTCTGCTGGGTGAGCGTAGTGATATTTTTCTCCTGAGCCTTGCCCTTTCACGCTGATCTTTTTATGATTCTAATATCTCTGGCTAACAGGCGCGTCCTCTCGCTCACCTCTTTATCGTATTTGTGGACATGGCCTTCTATGCATGGTTTAACAGTACCTCCCTGAGCAGGTCCCCCACAATTCCCAGTCTGTCCAACAGATTTCTGAAAGCATGCGGAATGCAAGCCCTTAATCTATCATCAGGGGTTAAAACCTCCCACCACCGTGTCAGCTTCTCATTAATCAGTCCCACGTTATAACTTTTCTGGGTCAGTCTCCCTCCTTCAACCCCCATAAAAAGATCTCTAGCACCCATGGATTCAATATGCTGCCTAGGAGATGATATCATCAGCTTCAAAAAGAGAAGGTCATGATCACTGTGGTTAGTTTGCACAATTTGCATATCGTGCATAGCCTTGCAAGATATATTCCTAGTCAAGATATAATCAATAATTGCGGAGGAGAATGCATTAGCCCAGGTCGGGGTATCTTTTAACCTACCATCCCACAATAAGTTGGATTGAGTAAAATGCCACCTTGCAAGAAACTGTGACCATTCCTTCCCTATGTTGACTCTACTGGATACTCCATTGGCCCCACCTTCAGTTATCCTGGCATCTGGCTCCCCTGCCTCATCCTGAATGACCCTGCAAATATAGTTGAAATCCCCTCCTAGAACAATTAGGCCTCCTTCAAATTCTTTCTCCCACTCCAGTATGACATTTTCTATTTGATCGGCCACTCTTTGAAAAACACTACGTGGATTGAAGTAGATGTTAATTGGGGAGGGGCGCTCGAGAGCCAGAGCAAGATGGCGGCTAGAGGATGAAGCTCTCAGGAAGGCGGGGGAATACGCTGCATAAAAGGACTGCTTAACCACTTCGGTTAACAACCAGAGTTTGTGCAACGGCATTATCAGAGCAAGGGGATTCTACCAATGCTAACCTCTCACAATGAGCCAGTCGGGCTCCTGGAAACGCTGAGCTTGTGTGCCAAAGACTGGGCCACACCACGGTCATGACAGACCCCACAACGTGAGCAACTGGGGGGGTGGGCCACTGCATGCAGACGCCATCACATGAACAGTGTTTTTATCGATCCCCCTGGTTCTGAGAGGGACGAGCTGGCGGACTGAATGCTCGTGCAGACAAGACCGACAGAGTATTATTGGGCACATCTTCCCCAGCAGCACTTCAACTCTAACCGGCGCCTCTCAACATACGCCGTGAAATGAATTCTGTACAGCGCCTCTCCTCCGCTCTGTATTCCTGGCTTCGTCAAACTTGTAATGAGAGGGAGACTGTGATAATCCCCCTGTGGAGTGTGCCGGTGGTAAGTTGACCCCCTCCCTGCAACATCTACCGACCCATCCCTCTGCAACCGTGCCTGTGCATCCCGTGCTTTACAAGTGAGGGATAACAAAGCCACACACTGCGGTTCATCGCTGCATAAGCATCACACGAGACCCCGCGGTCCCCTGTCCAACACATGCCCCATCCTGGGCCACACCCTGTTGGGCTGGGCATGAAGGATCACCGGGCCTCGGCCCATGCGGAAAGTGGAACCGACATATGAATGGTAACACCCTCGATAAACAGAGAAGCAGGCAGGAGGATACATAGTCATCTGCAATCCCCATGGAGGCCCCTCCAACCTGGCTGATATAATCTGTCCACGGGACCTTTTGGCTTACTAGCATATCGTTCGACAATCACCATACACTCCAACATGGTTCTATGGCCCGCCTCGCTACCCACGCATGCCAAGACTTCTTGGGGCCCAAATGAATGCCGCAATACTCTTCTAACAAGCAGTCTTGACGATCATGTCCGGTGGGGCACACCTATAACTAAACACCTCGGCAGCCTGGGAACGTCATTGCAGAAGCCCCACCATCCTAGCCAAGCGGGCTGCACAGCTGGTCAGAACAGGCCAAACACACCTAAAAGACTTCGATAATTATCATGGGCGCAATTTTAGGGGGGAGATAGGGGTGTCTGCCCCCCCCCCAACTTTCATGGCACACCATTTTGTTCCCATTCATCTGGCTGGGGCATCTTTTCTTCAGATGTCATGTCCCCCCCAATATTTTCAGCAAAGTTACTCTACTGATAATTATACTTTCCAACATCTTGGCCAAGAAAATAAACGCACCAATCACTGTGCCCATATATCCGGGTGACCAATTGGAAAGTCTGAACTGGCACTAGCACTCACCTTTGCAGCAGATATTGACGGTGGGTAATACCTGATCGGTCCCCGGGCCGAAGGATAAAGATATCCCGCCTACATCACCAAATAACAAGCAGCACTTTGATTCTGTGACCACCCAAGGGACTGTGCGCTCCCAACCGATCAGAATCCTCTCGGCCCCAGCTGCATGACAAAAAACCTACCCAGTACGTGACATCTAAGAGATGCAGACCCGTTTGAACGCCCAAGCGGAACGCACAACTGACAATGAGCAACGCATAAGTGCCCTTGAGGATAACAGCGCAGTGGCCGCCAATGATCTTGACGGCCTCATTAAGGGGGTTTAGCGACTCTGAGCGAAGGTCGAAGATAAGGAAAATAGCTCAAGGCCCAATAACCTCTGTATTATCGGCCTCCCCAAACAGGTAGAGGGAGCAGACCTCGAGTCATATCCTTATCGCCTGTTTCAAAACCACCTCCACATCCAAGACCCCAGATAATTTATAACTGAGCGGAGCCACAGGGCCCCCCGTCCTTCGTCCAGCGGCAGGGGAGCACCCAAGACCCATTTCAATGCGGCTTCTTAACTTCCAGTATAAAGTTGCTCTCCTACGTACCTACAGAGCAACTGACACAATCCGTACCAAAGGGACACAAGTCTACATCTTCAACGACTACTCTGCCAAGGTATCTCGCAAAAGAGAGATTTGCTCCCCTTTTCACAGCTTTACAAGGCACAAATCACAAATTCTACCTGAAATTCCCCGCTATTTGGTGTATCCAAATTGACAAAAAATTGCATTTCTTTGACAACCCAGAAGACGCCTGGCGCCTCCTACATCAACAGAATCTAGTCTCCAGTGACTTCCCTACCAACACTAATGACGAGAGACCAATCCATCAGCCGGAATCGACGCAATGGCATTCACAACGAAAGAAACGTCCACGAGATAGGCGACAACGCTCCGGCGACACCCAAATGGTTCTGACCACAAGGACCCTGGACCCCCGACTTGATTCAATTAAATGGGCTCTTTACCAGCTTTTGCCCGCTCCCACCAGCAGCACACCAGGCACACTGTAACTGTCACAAAACTATTGTCAACACGCCTAATCGCTCTAATCGTACAAACCTATGTGGATTATGACAAAATAAACCCACCTTCCACATTGAGCCATCCCTTGGCCCCCTGCCCCATGGGCTCACAATATCTTTGGATGCCCCCTTGCAAATTCCACCAGCATGCCACAAGGGTGGATGAGATCCTTGTTGTCTCCTCTACCCCTTCCCAGGCATGGGCTTCCAAGAAGCAGTATTGGGACACTGTTGGCATGTCCTCATCCTCCTTGACCTCTCTGCTGCTTTTGATATTGTTGATCACCCCTTACTTCTCAATACTCGTTCCTCCTTTGGCTTCAAAGGCTCAGTCCTCAACTGGCTCTCCTCTTACCTCTTCCACCGCTCATTCACGGTCTCCTGGGGCGGTCAAACCTCTACCACCTTCCCCCTGGACTACAGCATTCCCCAAGGCTCTGTCCTCGGACCCTTCTTATTCTCTCTCTATAATTCACATCTCGCTCCTCTCATCTCCTCTTTTGGAATTTCTCACCATTTCTACGCTGATGACACTAAGCTGTTCCTCTCCTTCTCTTCCTTCACCCCTGACTTACATCTAAAACTCTCCCTCTGTCTTACTGCTATTAAAAACTGGATGTCATCTCATTACCTCTCTTAATACTGACAAGACTTCATTTTCCCCCTTCTGATCTTCCTATTTCCACCCATGCCCAGAATCTAGGAATCTACTTTGACTCTTCCCTTTCCTTTACTCACCATATTTCCCTTACTACTCGCACATGTCGCTATCACCTCTTTAATATCCGTAAAGTCTGTCGTTCTCTCACTTTCCATGCTACCAAACTTTTAACCTCTTCCCTCATCTTTTCTCGCCTTTTCTACTGTTCTTCTCTCTTTTTCGGTCTCCCCGCCTCCCATCTCGACCCCTTAAATCCCTCTATCACTCTGCCATCCATACCCTCTGTCTTCTCTCGCCCCATGATTCCATCTCCAACTCACTTTCCAACCTAGGCTGGCTTCCTTTCCACTCCCAACTTAAATTTCACTTCCTTTGTCTTGTCTTTAAATCTCTTCATGACCTTGCCCCTCCTTACCTCTCCTCTCTTCTCTCATTATATACCCCCTCTGGCTCCCTGTGCTCTGCTGATCTCTTTTTACTCTCTGTTCCGCCTCCTCCTTGTGCCTCTTATTGTTTCCGCTCCTTTCAGCTCCTTGCCCCCCTACATTGGAATTCTCTTCCTTTCACTATCCGCTCCATGTCCACCTATTCCTCCTTCAGTTCCTCCTTGAAATAACTCCTTCACCCCCTCCCTGACTCCTTTCCCCTTCCTCCTCTTCTCTCTCTTCCCAAAACCATCTTCCTGTTCCTTTATCATTCCCCGTCTCCCCTATGATCTCTACCGTCCCTATTACTCTCTTTACTCCCCTTTCCCTCTCCCTTTTCTCCTCCCCCTCCTTTTCTCTTCCTTCTCAAACGCAAATTGTTCCACATGCTGTTTTTCTGGTTTGATTCATGTATATTATTATTGCTTCTATGTTTGATGTTTTCTTGTTGTTAAACTGTAAAGCGCTTTGGATTAAAGCGCTATATAAACAATAAAAATACAAATGTCCAATGTTATGTTAATCGTCTACTGGTTCCATGTTGGTTTTGTTAAAGTTTTTTATTACACTCACACCAACAAGATTTGTTCAGTTAAGCCCCCCTCGACACAAGACCACTCCCGCATACTTAACCCCACTCAATGTCCAACCAGAGCTCCAAGATAATGACTAGTTTACGATTGGTGACACTCAACGTGCAAGGACTGGGCCACCATATCAAAAGAAGACGAATACTCAACTATCTACAAGACATTCAGAACGATATCGCTTTCCTTCAGGAGACGTACCTAGACAAACTTGAATCAGGGAAATTAAAACTAGGCTGGGTAGGGGCAGCAGCTCACTCTCCACACAGAGGTAAAAGAGGGGTATTGATCCTTATTCACAAGTGCGCTCAGTTCCAAGCTCTACACACTGTCTCAGGCAGTGATGGAAGATATGTCCTTGTTCAGGGCCTGTTCCGCCAACATCCCCTCACCCTCCTAAACATATATACCCCAACCAACGACACACCTACTTTTTTCACACAGGTATTCGCCAAATCTGCGCAACATATGGGGAATCTCACACTCATAGGAGGTGACTGCAACACAATCCTGGATGCCTCAAAGTACTGCCAGCGCACACCTTTGAAACAACCTCTGACCCCACATAAACGTACAACCTTACTAACTCTCATGTCTGAACTGGGGCTAATCGATATCTGGCGAACCCCTTATCCTCGATGCCTTGACTTCACATTCTACTCTAACCCCCATAAATCCTATTCCAGACTTGACTATTGGGTTGCCCCATCGAAAATCCTTTCAGAAGTACAACAATGCACAATACTCCTCATGACTGTATCGGATCACGCAACAGTACTACTTCTTTTAGAACTTCCCGGTACACCACCCGCCAGACCATCTTGGCGTATAAATTTACGAGCACTATCATACCCAGACTTCCTTAAGGGCCTGGCCGACGACACTGACCTCTTCTGGCAAAACTAATCTATCTCTGGACTACTCCCCAGTCGCCTGCTGGGACGCGTATAAAGCATTTCTCAGAAGCAATGCGCCTCGCAGTGGGCCCACAAACTCAAGAGATGGAGAGAACGCGAAAACCTGATTATGGACGATATTAGACTTACGGAATCCCAACATAAAGGGATCCGTGACCATATTACCTACATTCGACTCAAACAAAGATCAAAGCTCAAACAGCTATCTACGTTGAGGGTGCAGAAATCGTTTAATAGCTGGTTGCAAACCTACTATCAAGATGCTGATAAACCCCTCCATCTTATGGCGCTTGCTCTCCATACTAGACAAGCCCCCCAACATTGTATCCGTGACCGGACTGAGACTCTATTAACTAACAAGAACGTGATCAATAAGCGCTTCACAGATTATTACAGGGAACTATATGATAGACCAAAGCCAATTGCAATTGATTTTATTGACAATTTCCTCTCCACACTCCGATTAAAGTCAATCAGTGATTCACAAAATTTAGAACTCGAGATACCGATCACCACAGCGGAAATAACCCAAGCCGTATCCTCGTTAATAGTGGGAAAAGCGGCCGGACGGTATTCCAATAGATATATATAAAGCACTTTCAGACCGCCTCGCCCCATTGCTTGAAACAGTGTTTGCCGAGGCACTGACACTGGGCCATCTACCAAGTTCAATGTTGGCAGCCAACATTGTAGTTTTCCATAAACAGGGCAGGGACCCAGAAGAATGTGGGTCATATCGACCAATCTCATTAATAAACGCAGATGCCAAAATTCTGGCAAAATGTCTTGCACGCCGAATTCAGAAAACGCTCCCTCAACAACGACCAGATAGGTTTGATCATCGGCTGACACTCTGCAGACAATGTTAGACGCCAGCTACATGTACTCGCCAAGCAAGATGATCCGGACGAATTATTATTGATGGTCGATGCTGAAAAAGCATTCAACAAAGTCCGGTGGGACTTCATGTTTAAGGCACTCACAGTATACGGATTCCCGCCACCCCTCCTGCGACTAATAAGGTTACTATATATGAATCCCCAATGATATGATATGATATGGCATTTATAACGCGCCTATACACAAGTGTTTCCAAGCCTCAGTGACTACCAACGGGACCATCTCAAACATGTTCAATCTCTTCTCTGGCACAAGGCAAGGATGTCCTCTTTCCCTGCTCCTTTACGCACTATCCATCGAGCCCTTAGCTGAAAAACTACGCACAGATCAACACTGGAACGGCTTGCTGAGAGGGTCCGAAGACCATCGGACTTCCCTATATGCTGACGATCTCCTAGTATATATTAGCAATCCAGCAATCTCGCTCCCCGTTCTACACCAACTACTCCTCGAATTTGGACCAATGACGGGATAAATAGTTACATGGTCGAAGTCAGAGGTCCTACTGCTCAGACCAGACATACCATGGGACCCAGGCAGGGTTTTCCCTTTTCGTCTCTATTAAGTATCTAGGGATCCATATTACCCCATCCATGTAGGACACTGCAGACATGAACTACCCACCCACCCTGGCTAAAATAAAATTGGACCTTGCAAGGTGGAATACACTTCCGCTCTCCCTGATGGGTTACATTAGCGCCTTTAAAATGAATTCCCTCCCAAAACTCATATACCTAGTGATGATGCTACGGTGTACTCCGTCGCAACAAATGTATGAAGACCTAGACACACAGCCGGCCAAATTCATTTGGTGGGGCAGGAAGGCAAGAATTTGGCTAGACATACTACAGGCCTCCAAAAATAATGCTGGGTTGGCAGTTCCAATATGGCGGTTATACTATCAATCAGCCCAAATATGCTGGGCCAAGAGATGGCTGGATACAACTGACAAATCTAGTTTGAGATTGATGGAAATCACTCTAATATTACTGCTTACGCCGGCAGAAATCCTGGCCATTCCTCTAAATAAACTCCCTACACGCATCAGACTACACCCACTTTTAGGCTCCTCGTTGATGCAATGGCGCAAAATCAAACAGCTGGGTGCCGATATACAGTGGGCTCCGGCTTGGATTAGCATATGGGCTATCCTAACAACTTACCCAGACCACACCCTGCACAAATATCAGAACTCCCATTGGTCAAAGATTAGAGTGCTAGACCTATACGATGGAGACACTCCACTGGGGCTCCAAGTAACTTGCCAAGTACTCCAATAACAACACAAGCAGTGGATACATTATCATACCATATGGGAGATGATTAGGTCCAATACAAATAGCCTGATATTACTGAGTACCCCATCATCAGGAGAATTGTAAATGGAATGCAACCCGACAGAGTTCCCACACCTGCGCTCATTCTACACTATATGCAGACCAAATACCACCAAACGCAATATATGCCTGGCGACACAATGGTCCAACGACCTACACATCCTAGTAGACGCAGGCGACATTTATGATCATTTCAAAAATATCCCCTCAATGTCACGGAATATTCGCAATGAAGAGATACAATATATAATGATCCAAAGACTGTATTATACACCAAGTAAACTCTTTCGTATGGGTCTTATCCGCTCACCCGATGGCTGGAGACAATGCAGCAAACTGGGCACAATGGTCCATATTATATGGTCTTGCCCCCTCGTAAAAGTGTACTGGAAAAGGGCCCACAAAATGATCACTCAGATCCCCAACGTAACAATTGACCTGACCCATGGCCCAATGCTTTTTGGCGCAGAGGATACAGATTGGCACTCTGATCCGGCTGTAAGGATGCTAGTACACATAATACTCTTCTCTACACGCAAACTATTGATCGTGCACTGGAGCTTTCTCAGCACGAGTTAACAGTTCCGTCCCAGCTATCGGGTTCTTCGATGGATAAGTCTCTTTTCAATAAAAAGTTTCTTGCCTTCGAGGGCCTGATTTAGTCAACAACATACACACAAACAAACAAAAAGGTTCTTTTCTCAATGGACTTTGGGTGAGGACTGTTCACCCTTGGATCTCCCTCGACCAGGCTCGGACCCACTCAACAAGGGGGACCATCCACTTCCCCTGGACTTCCAATGCTTTTTACTTTCACAGGTCTTAATGTCTTTTTAAACAGTTCTTCAGGCTTCGCCTCGGATTGTCAGCTTCCCTCTGCTGGGTTCACTCTTGCCAAGTTTTACACACAGTTCACCATGGGACTTCAGACTTCGCCCCTTCTCATTGGCCTCCCTTCGACGGGTTCACTCTTGCCAACATTTAACAAACAGTTCATGTACTAGTTTTCACCATGCAGGATTCATTTCCCTTTCTTTCACAATCATCGGTTGGTGAAAAACCTTTGACGGTACAGAGGATTTTACAAGACCCATGTATGACCACTTTGACATCTCTTTGCTTCTTCCCAAGGCCTTCTGATTACGGTAGTCTCTTATCATCTGGTTATCATCCAGAGTTTCCTGGTTGAGCACCCACGTGTTGCCAGTCACCTCTTATGGGTTTTCCCACTCTTTTCTCAATAGTTCCTTTCAAAGTTCAAAATCAGCTCTAGCTACTTTTCGTTCAACATAGTTCGGTTTCTTATCGATTCTCCTCTCGACTCACCGGCTGTGATGAACCGCTTGGCTTTCTTCTCCTTCGAGTCAAGGTTGGTACCACTGAGACAAGCGTCTCTCCCCAGCTTGGTCATCAGCGGAGGAGGGTCTCGCGTACAGTAGACATCTGCTGCAACACACGCTGGCCTTTGTTTGCGGTTTTATGTTTCTAACTGCAGAGGTTTCACTGACCTGCATCGGAAAAGGCAAGGTCACGTTCCTCCTTGCCACCCTCTCGGTATTCGTCCTCTTTCACCTCCTCTTGAACTGCTGTGCTGAGTTAGCCCTCATGTTGTGCGGTCTGCCTTGCTCGTCCTGTGCTCTTGTACTCCACCTTTTATCCCTGTGGGAAAGGGAAAGTAACGTCAGGTGTGTGTGGTTCTGGTCAACTGCCTGACTTTGCCTGACCCTTGTATTGGGACATGTCAGGTAAACGGCTCTGGTTTTAGTCTGTTGTCTTTCGTGTTGTGCGAAAGTGTTTGTGTGGGAAAAGGGGGACAGTATTTTGGAATATCCTACGTGGTAGGATGGGGAAAGGGTGCTCAAAGAAGGGGGATACCGTGTCTCACCAGTCAGTCTCCCACTCCCCAAGGACCCCCCCCCCCCTCACCGCATCCAGGTGATCCTCCCTCACTGGTCCACCCCCAGGAACTGGATCCAATAGCGATGGTGTGTTCAGGCCACCTGGATGACAGATCCCTGGGGAACCTTCAGGTTTCTCACATGGGGGCATAGAGATGAGCTTGACTCTTCTCCTTGAATATTGAAGAGCCCCGGTCACATTTTTAAGCATTCATACACCTTCTCTGCCTCTTTGATTTCTTTCTCCAGGCTGTGGCACACTTCCACGATCGGTAGGCTTGCCTCAAATTACACTCCTGAAATATCCAAATCTGCCTTTGTACACTCCAAATCCCTCAATCTGCTGCAATCATTAAGAGGTGGATCCGCCATTAGGACTTCACTGTAGGTTTTCGATTGCTTGCATGGGAAAAATCCTGTAAGTCTTCCCTGCGCAGAATTGCCCCTCTTTGGAGGACCCCCGCTGAACCAGACTCCCTAGTACTTTCTGTAGCAAGTTCCGACTGGAGCTCTGATCTCCTCAAATGGTACCGTTTGGTGTTCACTTTGAGCTTTCCCCTTCATATCGTGGGAATAGGTTGTAGTTGACCGTCTCTTGAACCAAACAGGTCAAAGGGATTACACCCTGCAGTCCCTGCTCAGATGTTTGCGCTGACAACAGAAATCGCTGCAGGTAATCTAAAAGGGGGTCACTCAACCTTCAGAAGCCGAAGAGCCCCACACCACAATATGGGAGTAAGTCTGCGCTGCGCTAGCCATAACGCCTGCCGCCCACACTCACCAAAGGATTTTCTGTAGTCGATAGTAGGACACCGGGACAAATCCTGTGGCTGATTGTCAAAACACTGTTCCGCCAAGAGTTCTGGGTCGGAAGCACTGAATCACGGAACACGATATACTTAGCAAACTCTGCTACGCTCCGCTTGGAGACGGAGTTGAAGTAGCAGGGGTGGTGTTCCAGTAATAGAAAGCGGAAAAAGACTTGCAGACTCGCAGTGATCCAACAGAGAACCACTGCACACGGAACATTCAGCACACTCCCCTCTGAGATCAACAGAGTTGCTCTACTCCTCAGACATCTGTTTCAACAATTTTCAACAAAAAAGATTTTGTACTGTTGGGTCCGCATTTATCCTAATATCTCTCTGCTAATCTGTTTGTTTACATCAGTGATGCAATGAGGTGTACTACTTTTTTTTAATCATGAAATTATTGACTTACTCATTTTCTCCACATATTCCTCTCAATTTGTTAGCTTCATAAACTGTTTGATTTACATTGTTACTTCATTTGTAAAAAGATTCACATATACATATTTTGAATATAATTTTATGGTAATACCTGTATTATCTATACTTTTTTCAACCAGTCTCTTATGTGGAACATCCTCCCCTGTGTATCTATTATCTAGTAAGCACATTTTAAAGTTTCAGTGGTAGGGTTTCACAGGCTCATGTTTGACACAGAATATACAGATGAGAAGTGGAAGCAATACAAGGACCAGAACAACTGGACAAAGGCAGTGACACTGAGCATGATTTCCTGAACCAGAACCTAGTTGAATGTGATGCCCACATTAGAAGAGAATAGCTGTTATTGTGAGAATTCAACTTGTAGGAATCCCTTCCACAGTGTGTAACACAGCAAAGTGATCTTAGCCGTTCAGTTCTTCGAATGCTGATGGCCTTTAAACATGATCTTTATGACAGTTAGACCACATGTTCTCACTTATGAATGAGTGCAGCATCAAATAATTGAAAATGTTCACCAAACATTACTGTTAACATACATTACTGTACTTTCACCAATGTTACCTAGGTTTCTCTGTAGGACATCAGCGCAGATGATGCAGGACTCGGCTGCAGAAAATACATACCTTTATTAACATTTGGTTACAGGTTCCGGCTACTCTTCATCTCTATAGGAAACGAGGGCTCACCCATCGGCCATCGTCAGGCATCCCAGCTCAGATCTCAACTGACACACTCAGAACTCTCACGCATCATGGTAAGCATTGGTGTGCAAGTGGATCTATGTCACGTAACCAATGTTCCACTCACCTTCTGAGCCCGGCCTCTTCCTTTCTGTTCTTAACTCTTAGATCAAGGGCGTCTCTCGCCCGGCATCTGACGTGAAGGCAAGACGAAGAAAAGGCAGATTCCTGTTTAGACCTGGTCGGACCGGAAGTACCCGGGATCCGAACCCCTGCCCTCTTAACATCCCTCGAATATGTGTTTCACTCCTCTGTCCTAACAGCCCATTTCTACCATCACCACTCGTCATCAACCACGCCACTCACCAGCAACATCATGGACAAGTGAAAAACCAGAGGGTGTTTCACAACCTAGTCCCCGGGATCCGTTCTCAGGTGGCCAGGGAAAGGCCATTGCTTTTGTATCCCAACCCTGGGGGATGACACGTGAGGGACGATCACCTGGGTAGGGGGTCATCGGGAGTGGGGGAGAAGCACCCAATGCTATGATGAGACATGGTAACCCCCTTTTTCCACAATCCATCTAATCCCTACCTGTTACGCTCACCTGGTCTCTGCAGGGACGTTTGGGCACGGTTGTAGCCCTCCCTGGATTTAGCTCCCCTGGATCAGACTTCTTCCCCTGCTTCTGTAGTGTGGGCTGCTCTGGTTGCTGGCACTGCCCCTGAGAGAATACAAGAGGCAGTGAGAATGCTGTGGTTGCACTAGGATTTCCCTCGAACCCTTCGTTCCAGAATGAGGTGAGCATGCGTTTACCCATATAGTATCACCCATTTTCTTATGAGGATGAGCTCACCGTCCTGCTTCTCAACTGCAGGGGCACCTAGTTGATGGACCTAGTTGCTTCACTAGCCCGTGTGCATGGCAGCCCAGACCGGCTGTGGCTGAACCACTTCGAAGGCAGGTGTTCTTAACATTGATTATTGTCCGTATCCTTTTGCAATGTCTTTTTTCCGTGATTATTGTCTGTAACCTTTGTAATGTCTTTCCTCTCCCCAATAGGTGTGAAGAAGGCCACGCAGAGTCGCAGCGTTTGTAGCAAGTCCAAATGGGTGCCAGAGGGGTTGCGAGGTTCTGAAATAGAAGGTAAATTGGTGTTTCAAGGTTGAGTGCAAGGATTATGAGTTGCGCGACCAAGCGCAAGATATTTATGTAGTCTCTAACCTTGTGTGTTCTTTTCTCTTGCAGGGATGGCCTGGCGGCGTCAGACGGGAGGCGACCATCCGAAGACCTGCCAGCGGTTACTGGATGGGTGGATCCGTGGGGATGCTGGGCGAGAATAAGAGCTCCCGTGTATTTATACGCCCGGAACAGGTGAGGATGCGCCTCGACTCCGATGACAATGGGAATCAGGTAAGATGCGATGCGCTGCAGGCGATGGAATTGCATGAGTCAGGCAAGATGCGCTTCGAGCAATAGTATTGCTGGAAGCAGGTAAGGTGCGCGCTAAAGATGAGGTGCCATATTCAGGTAAGCTGCGCTTCAAGCAATGGTGTGGCTGGAGTCAGGTAAGGTGCGCACTGAAGATGATGCACTGGAACCAGATGAGATGCACTCTGAAGATAAACTGGAATCGGGTAAGAGAGCTTCATGCGATGGTAAGCGTTACGCTGCAAGAAGCAGACTAACGTGAAGTGCTTTCATGCCGGTGGGGCTGGCTTAAATAGCCTGGTCCCAGCCACACCCCTTTGGCTCTGCCTAGTGGCCCCCCTTGCCACTCCCAGAGACTGCTGCACGTGCACCCCAATGTTTCCCAATGACCACGCCCGGCCTGGATGCACATGGGGAGCCTTTTGGGGGGGGAGTAACACGTGCCCCAGACACGAAGTGTGCAGAGCACACTTTGTCATGAGCCGGGCGCCAAAGGTGCCAGGACTGGTCCATTTGGACTCTTTAGATGTTAAAGATAATGGCCCTTGCCCTGTGACCATGACACTACCCTAACCCTGCGTATTGTATGGAAAACTACAGGTCCCACAATAACTCCTTACTTTACTTTGACAACAGTACTGCGCTGAGGAACATGAGGAATACGGTCAGAAATATTACCTCCGCTGACTTGAATCAGCTCTGTCCATGTAATGAGGCCAGGCAGAGTCAAGCACGCAGTCCTAACAATGCACACCTGTCACTTGTTAACACTCGCTGTGAGAATAAAAGGTGACGCACACAGGCACGCTTTGAGCGAGGCTGGGCACGACAAGGAACAGCTCTTTCGGGGCTGATGCGAACCAGGCTGTGGAAGTTGGAAGGCCAACGGACTGATCAGAAGTTGTATGGATCGAGAAAGAGCCAGGCGAGAAATCCACACTTTCGGGAAGCTGTAAACGTTCCAAGGCTGAAACTGAGTGAGTAGAGGAAAGAAACCTTCAAGGTGCATGAAAGTGACCCACGACCCTCCCGGGTGAACGGAAGAGTTGGGGAGGAGCAGAAGAGGCATTGGTAACAGCCTGGACTGCTGCATCAATAAGATAAACGAAGACTAATTAACACAGCCGTTGAGTTATCAAAAGCAACAAAAGGTATAGTTTGTGTTAAAAGCAAAAGTGAATGTAAATTGAAAGTTGAAGGTTGCACGTGTGCCGATAAAACGCGAATAAATTGCTGACTTGTAAACGGAAAGGAAACAAAGCAACAGAGTGGTCCTGCGAAGTGAAGTTGCACATTCGAAAGTCTCTGTAAAATGTTATGAGAGTTGAAAGATGTTACAGCCGGAACCAAAGGAAAGAAAGTAACCACAATAAGGAAAGAAAGTTGAATAAGAGGAAAGCAAAAGTATGTGAATTCTGAATATGCCAAGAGGGCAAAATATATGAATTTTGGAAAAGGCCAATAGGGCAAACTAAAGAAAATAAGAACTACAAGTACCAAGAGGCATTGGTGTTACAAGATGAGAAAGATGAAAGTGATCATGCAGAGGTCTATGCAAAATCCTTGCAGTTTCAAAAGTCTTCATTCAACAGTGAAAAAATACCCTAAGTTAAAACGTGGGGAAGGGAACCCCCACAAAGAGACAGGCTTGAGCCCGGCAGAGGGAAGCCTGTGCAGAACTGTAAAGTGACAAGAGACAGGCTCGAGCCCGGCAGAGGGAAGCCTGGGCAGAACTGTGATGTGAGCAGAGTATTGATGACAAGGTGGACAAATCCTAAACTACCAGAAGTTTGAAGCCCAAGACTGAACTGTTGAATTGTGCCAGTAAGCCAACGTGTGCAAGACTAATTGTGCCATCCACCTATCCTTTTAAAGAAACTCTCTAGACCCTGTGGGGCTGAACGTGGGGAAGGGAGTTGTTACTTAAGCCATTCGGACATTTCTTTTGGGAGACTATTTTCCTTTTGTATTCCCTTAACACATTTCTCATTTTGAGAAGGAGGGCAAGGTTAGGTTTTTTTAGTATAGGCCTTTTTATTTTGACTAGACTGACGACTGACATGAACTTTTTTTTTTTTTTAATGGTCGAGACTAGTCCCATTCTAGAGTTAGGGCCAGTTAGGAATTCTACCAACCCAACCAAAATACTAAATAAACACTTGTATCCATTGTGTCTGTGTCTACTGCTCGATACCATGCCTTCCTTACAGATACCACATCAACCTCACAGGTCACCTTACACCCCATCAGTACTCCAGCATCCACCTATACACGAAAAATTATGCTAGCCAATGTCCGCTAAGACTAGACTGACGACTGACATGAACTTTTTTTTTTTTTTTAATGGTCGAGACTAGTCCCATTCTAGAGTTAGGGCCAGTTAGGAATTCTACCAACCCAACCAAAATACTAAATAAACACTTGTATCCATTGTGTCTGTGTCTACTGCTCGATACCATGCCTTCCTTACAGATACCACATCAACCTCACAGGTCACCTTACACCCCATCAGTACTCCAGCATCCACCTATACACGAAAAATGATGCTAGCCAATGTCCGCTAAGCAATCAACCATGCAACTGACTTAGCCGAAATCCTCATCACACATGACTTGGATGTCATCTTCATCACTGAGACGTGGGTGACTTCCACCTCCACCCACATACTAGTAGTCCTCACCCTCAACGGCTACACAATTATACAACTAGACCATCCAAACCAGATTGCCGGAGGCCTCACCATCATTTACAAGACATCATGAACATGCACCTAACTGGACACCACCACCATTGGCTCTTTCGATAACCTATCCTGCCACTTCCCGCTCTGCCCAACTGACAGTCACTTTTCCTCTCATCTACAGACCACACAAGCCCAAAACATCCTTCATCGAAGACTTCACAGACTTGGTCACCAACATGTCTCTCACAGATGCCAAAAATATCTTCCTCAGCGACTTTAACATCTCTGGCAACCCAACAATCAAGTCAATGAAGGAATATCTCTGCGACCTACTCGACATACTGAACCTCACACAGCACACAAAAGACCCAACTTACAGGAAAGGTAATATCCTCAACTTCCATCATTACCACCCTGCCCACCCTCCATCACAGCTCTCCTATTCGGCTCGACAGGTCGCACCATTTGGCAATACCCTTTGAGAGTAGTCCCATCACACTTCTCAAGCACACCCATTGGAAACCAAGCAAACATGCCTTCAGATTCTTCAAGAACTTCCTAGTCGAGGCTCTCATGGAAGACCTAACCAAACTCCACCTCACATGAGCTGATCTAACTCTGACGAACCAGGACTACAACTTGCTTCTACAAGAACTCAACAACACACTCACAAACCACATCAATTGCCATGACGGAGTGAAACAGAGCGCTCTGAAGCCTAAACCTTCCACACTCTGGTACACTCAAGAACTCAATCTAAACAAACAAACCATCAGAAAAGAAGAAAAGAATTGGTGAAAATGCTACAGAGTATCCAACTCGCCCTGCACAAGGAACTCTGTGCTACAGGCAGACGATTAATCAACAGTGCCAAGGCCAACTACTACCAAAACACCATGGACAATGCTAACCATGAAATCAGAGCCCTCTTCAAGGCCATCAAGCACTGCATCAACCCGCTACCCGACCCACTAGTAGCACACTCCATCGAAAAATCCACCGCCATCAACCCTTTCTTGGTCAACAAGATCAACATGATCCGCCAACACATAGACACTAACGCCACAACTCACAACACACTACACATCCCATCTCCCAAAACCAAAACTACAAGTAGAATCTTCAAAACACTCACTATGGAAGACTTCACTGACACCTTAGCATCCTTCAAGGCCATATCGTATGCAGACAGAAATCTCCCTGCCTCTGTACTCAAGACCCTTTCGACTGAAGCACTCCTCCCTTACTGTTATGCTCACCTGGTATGTTACTCGCTGGTATGCTTCTCAGCTTTGCCCTGATGTGTTCTGTGGTGAAGGTTCTGCCTGAAAATACAGCAGGACTGTGTTCAAGACTGACCGACTGGGGTAAGTATCCTCCCTCCACCCCCGTATGATTTCAGTTCCTATGGCGCCCTCTACTCACCTTGTGGTAGAATTAGGCGTGCTCTCCGTCCTGCTTTCTTTGCAGGGGCGCGTTGTCTTTCATGGGTGAGTGCGGTCCAGTTACTTCACTGACGCTGGCCCGTTTGATATTGTTCAGCTAGGTCTTATTGCTGTTATTGAGTTTTGTTGCTATCCTGCATGCCTTTCTTTGTTTTAAATGTCACTTTTTTCTCCCTTAGGTTGAGCCCCGCCGGTAAATGATGGCGCATTAAGAGCGCTATGATGCAGTAAGTAAGCGCTTTGCGCAGCGCTGCAAAGTCTTGCCTTTGCTAACTTGTGTTTTCTTTCCTTGTAGGTCATGGTGTTCTTCAGCGCGAGTGGAATGTCCGGAGTGGTGCCAGCCGAGAGGAGATCAGCCAGGTAAGCCTTTTGAGCAGTTCGTAATTTGTAAATGTCTCTACTGCTTTCTTTAATGTTGCCTCTATCTTCCTCTTTCAGGTCGTTCTGTCCGGGAGGCGTGCAGATTCGAGGAAGCTGTTCTCAGTAGCTGCGAGTGTTTAAAGATGAAGACTGCAGGTAATATGCTGCTGCTAATGATGTTCCTCTTGTCTCCTTGCAGGTTCTGCTTCTCCGAGGTTCGAGGGAATAGCTGGACACGGTGAGCGTCACGTTGCAAGCTGCAAAGTAACGCGAAGCGTGTTGTCTTGCTCGGGTGTGGTTTAAATAGCCCCAACAAAATAGTCCAGGTAAAGTAGTCCCTAGGCTACCACACCCAAAACACTATGCCTCCATGTTGGTTGACAATACAATAAAGTAGTTCCCAAGGACTGGCCCCATGAGGGCTTTTGAAGAGGATGCCAGGCTCTAGAGGCCAGAGTCCTGACTCCACCTGGCCAATGGGTTTGCCAGAGGGGGTTTTGGGAGAGGGTCGTGACAGCACTCTCCCCTAAGGCCCCTCCCATGGTGTTCCTTCTGTCTGGCCAAAGTTTGGTTGGGAAGTTCCGATGGAATTTCCTGATTAGACGTGGTGCGTGGATATTCTCACTGGGATCCCAGGATCTATCTTGTGGTCCAAATCCTTTCCAATCGACGAGATAATATAGCTTGGTCCTAAGGTATTTAGAGTCCAAGATATCTTTGACTTCGAATTCTGGTTCTCTGTCAACAAGTATGGGCTTAGGTGGTGTCCCAATCCATGTGCCGGGTTGCATTGGTTTCAGGAGGGACACATGGAATACCGGGTGGATGTGTAGATTAGGTGGTAAATCCAGTTTCACAGCTGCTGGGTTGATAATTGCCTTAATGGTATAGGGTCCTAAGAATCTTGGATGAAAGGTCCGGATTCCCTTGATGGGTACGAATTTAGCGGCTAACCAAACTTTGTCTCCTACTTGATAATCAGGGGCCTTTTTCCGGTGTTGCTCGGCGAATCTCTTGTTTTTCTTTGGCATGAATAAGGTGTTCCTTTGCCCTTTTGAAAGCCTGAGTAATGGTTGTGTGTAGAGTCTTTACCGCTGGCATTTCCAAGCTGGCTGGAAGGTCTAGTTCAGAGGTACGTGGATGTCTGCCATAAAGGGTATAGAAGGGCGTTTGTCCCGTGCTTGAATGCAAAGAATTGTTATATGCATATTCAGCTATCCATAGTAGGTCTTTCCAATTCCTTTGTTCGTGGTGCAGCATGCACCGTAAATATTGCTCGAGTGTCTGATTGGTTCTCTCGGTTTGGCCGTCCGTTTGGGGATGGTGACTGGTAAATAGCCGAACGTCGATCTGCGCCATTGCACAAAATTTTTTCCAGAAGTTTGAAACAAACTGGCTGCCTCGATCAGAGACCAGAACCGAAGGGAAGCCATGTAGCTTAACCTCGCCCTCCAGGAACACTTTTGCTAAAGTGGCTTTGTCTGGGAGGCCTTTGAGAGGAATAAAATGGGCCATCTTCGAGAATAAGTCCACAACTACAAGGATGGTGTTGAACCCTTGGCTTGGAGGTAGATCAGTGAGGAAGTCAAGGGAAAGAGTGTGCCATGGAACTGGAGGAATGTCCAATGGTTGTAGGAGACCAGATGGTTTTTGTTTCTGTGATTTATTTTGTGCGCAGACACCGCAGGACTGAATATACTGAATGATGTCCTTACGCCAGGTAGGCCACCAAAGGTTCTCTTTCACCTTAGCTAGGGTTTTGGCGATCCCAGGATGCCCTTCGATCAGTGAATCGTGATAGTTTGAAATAATATGCTGTTGTAATTCCTTCTTGGGTACATATAGGCGATCCCTAAAAAAGGGCAGATGGTCCTAGATGGTATATTGTTTTCCTTGAGTTTGCCATGCGAGGTAGGCATCAGGATTCATTGTCTGTTGGATTTCTTTTCGTAGTTCTGCTTGTGTTAAGGCTGTCGTGATACCCAAGAGTTTGTCTTCAGGTATAATAGGTACTGGGTCTGGAGTTGTATATACTATTTCATCTATGCCCATGCGAGATAAGGCATCCGCCTTTCCGTTTCTGACTCCTGGTCGAAATGTGATTACATAATGATATTCGGCAAAGAAAAGGGCCCACCGTAATTGGCGCGAGGACTGGGCCTTGGCTGTTTTGAGATATTGCAGGTTTCGGTGGTCTCTGATGACTGTAATGGTGTGTCTGGCCCCCAGAAGGTAGTGCCTCCAGGCTTTAAAGGCGGATTTGACAGCCAGGAGTTCCTTGTCCGTGATGGAATAATTAATCTCTGGAGGTGAGAACTTTTTCGACCAGAAGGCCACAGGATGTAGCTGGCCGGTTTCCGGGTCTCTCTGTGAAAGGACAGCCCCCATTGCGAGACTAGACGCATCAGTTTCAACGACATAAGGGAGGTCTGGACGAGGATGTCGCAGGATTGGAGCAGAGGTAAACATTTGTTTAAGTTCCTGAAAGGCTTCTTCTGCTTCTTCGGTCCAAGCAAACTTTTTATTGTTTTTTCGTAATAGTACTGTGATTGGGTGCACAACCTGAGAGAAGTCTGGGATGAACCGGCGGTAGATGTTCGCAAAGCCCAGCATGCTTTGTACCCCTTTCAGAGACGTCGGTGAAGGCCATTTCAGAATGGCATCTACCTTGTGCACTTCCATTCTGATGCCTCCTGGAGTAAGGATAAAACCAACAAATTCTACTTCGGTGACGTGAAAAAAGCATTTTTCAAGCTTTGCAAACCAGCGATGTTGACGGAGCTTGGTGAGGACTGAACGAACGTGCCTGACATGATCTTGTTCCGAGGCTGAGTATACTAAGAGGTCGTCTATGTACACTAAGGCGCACACATCAATTAACTCCCTTAAGACATCATTCATGAAATACTGGAATGCCGCAGGAGCATTGCATTACCCGAAGGGCATGACTTGATATTCAAACAAGCCGTACTTAGTACAGAAGGCGCTTTTCCATTCATCTCTGAATCTCTGACTCGGACCAGGTGGTATGCTCCTCGAAGGTCCGATTTGGTATAAATGTGGGCATCTTTAACTTGGTCTAGCATCTCAGGGATAAGTGGCAAGGGTCTAGCGGTTCTTCACAGTGATCTGGTTCAATGCGCGATAGTCAATTCAGTTCTCAAGTCTCCTTCCTTTTTCGGTACGAAGAACAAAGGACTGGCTGCGGGGGACTTCGAAGGACGGATAAATCCGTTTGCAAGGTACTGGTCTAAATAGGATTTCAAATGAAGGTTTTCTGGTTCTGTGAGAGCGTAGATCCTGCCGCTCTGTGAGAGCGTAGATCCTGCCGCAAGGGATTTGTGCACCAGGAACAAGGTCGATCTGACAGTCATAGGGCCTGTGCTTCGGCAATGTATTGGCTTGGTCCTTACGGAAAACATTCTGGAAATCATGGTATTCACTTGGCAAGGTATTAGTTGCTCCCAGGGTTGATACTGTCGCTCCGGGAGTTATGGGGATACAGACGTCGGGTTTCTCCTCTTGGTAATAGCAGGCATGGGAGCAGTCACCAGGGAAGGTTAATTTTCGTGCCCGCCAGTCTATCAAAGGGTTGTGAGCAACCAACCATGGCATCCCTAGTATTAGCCTGAACTGAGGTGCCTTGATGAGATCGAATGAAATAGACACCCGATGTCTGTCCTGGCACAGCAAGGTTACCCTGGCTGTGCACTGGGTTACTGGTCCGGAAGCGATTTCTGTCCCATCCACGGTGGTTACCTTGTCCATAGTTGGCTTAGAACACAAAGGAAGCCCCATCTCTGCTGCTATTTCTTGATCAATATAATTTCCAACTGCTCCGCTATCAATGTATGCTTCAACGGCATGCATTCTTGACGACTGTTGGTGGCTAATTAAGATCACTGGTATTGCAAAGTGCGAGGTCAGCAACTCTTTCTTCTCACTCGACAAACTGACCTCTACGTTTGTCGAGCTTGGTAGTTTTCCGATTCCTTAGCTTCATCCTTCTCTGTGGCTCCGACTGTTCTTCTTGGGGGTTTTATTGGACAGTCCTTCAGGAAATGTCCTGGTTTCCCACAATACAAACAAAGCTGTTGTGTTCTTTTGTCCCACTCTTGTTTTGTTAATGGAGGCCGTATCCCTCCAATCCGCATGGGGTCTACAGCATTTTCAGGTACACGGGGGGTGTTGTCCCTTGGTCGAACATACACGGTCCGAGCGTCCGTCTTAAACCGGTCTGCCTTTCGGTCTTGCAACCGGTGGTCTAGCTGCACGACCAGATTTATGAATTCTGCACAGTCTCTGGGTGGATCAACCACCTGGGCTAGGACGTCCTTTAATTCGCCTCGTGAGCCTCAATGGAATAACGTGGTTGTTTTGTTTTCTGGCCACCTAGCTTCGGCAACCAGTCTGTTGAAGGTAGCAATGTATGTTAACAAGTCCTGATTCCCCTGTCGGAGGGACAAGAGTTCATTGTCTACTGCTTGTTCCTGGGTATGGCGAGCAAAACGTTTTTCCATTTCTCTCTGGAACCCTCCAAAGTCATGTAATAGAGGATCGTCATGGGTTACCAACGGCACCGACCAATCTGCTGCACTACCACTCAGGTATGATAAGACAAAAGCTACCCGAGCTTGGTCGTTTGTAAATGCTCCAGGCCTACAAAGAAAATGAAGGCGACACCGATTGATGAATGCCGCATACTTCCGTGGGTCATCTGAGAACCTTTCTGGAACTGTTCCAGGTAACGTGATCTGCACCACAGTGGATGATATGGCAGGGTTTTGCATCGTTGGATTGTTCCAGGTAGAGGCATCTGTCCTGCCTGTGATTGCAAGTATTGCCTGCTAATCTCTTCAGTGCGTTCTTTGGTCACTATTAGGTCTCTCCGGAGGGCATTAGTCTCTTGTCGGGCAGAATGAACCTCAGCACGAAGCTCTCCTAGTAATTGGGCCTCCCAATTGTCTCCATGGCGCCCAGGTGGATTTGTTATGGTGGTCTTCACGTTCTGTTACGCTCACCTGGTATCCACAGGGACGCCACCCAGCTGGGTTACTCGCTGGTATGCTTCTCAGCTTTGCCCTGATGTGGTCTGCGGGGAAGGTTCTGCCTGAAAATACAGGAGGACTGTGTTCAAGACTAACCGACTGGGGTAAGTATCCTCCCTCCACCCCCGTATGATTTCAGACCCTCTGGCGCCCTCTTCTCACCTTGTGGTAGAATTAGGCGTGCTCTCCATCCTGCCTTCTTTGCAGGGGCGCGTTGTCTTTCATGGGCGAGTGCGGTCCAGTTACCTCTCTGACGCCGGCTCGTTTGATATTGTTCAGGTAGGTCTTATTGCTGTTCTTTAGTTTTGTTGCTATCCTGCATGCCTTTCTTTGTTTAAAATGTCTCTTTTTTCTCCCTTAGGTATGCGTAGCTTCAGCGCGGTGAACTGGCTTGGTTGAGCCCCACTGGTAAATGATGGCGCATTAAGAGCGCCATGATGCGGTAAGTAAGCGCTATGCGCAGCGCTGCAAAGTCTTGCCTTTGCTAACCTGTGTTTTCTTTCCTTGTAGGTCACAGTGTTCTTCACCGCGAGTGGAATGTCCGGTGTGTTGCCAGCCGAGAGGCGACCAGCCAGGTAAGCCTTTTGAGCAGTTCGTAATTTGTAAATGTCTCTACTGTTTTCTTTAATGTTGCCTCTATCTTCCTATTTCAGGTCGTTCTGTCCGGGAGGCGTGCAGATTCGAGGAAGCTGTTCTCAGTAGCTGCGAGTGTTTAAAGATGAAGACTGCAGGTAAGATGCTGCTGCTAATGATGTTCCTTTTGTCTCCTTGCAGGTTCTGCTTCTCCGAGGTTCGAGGGAATAGCTGGACACGGTGAGCGTCACGTGGCAAGCTGCAAAGTAACGCGAAGCGTGTTGTCTTGCTTGGGTGTGGTTTAAATAGCCCGAACAAAATAGTCCAGGTAAAGTAGTCCCTACGCTACCACACCCAAAACACTGGACTGCATAGCTTGGTTCTTAGGAACCAAGCTATGTGGATGCCTCCATGTTGGCTGACAATACAATAAAGTAGTTCCCAAGCACATTGTTTTTCATGGTGTTTGAGCCTGGCCCCATGAGGGCTTTTGAAGAGGATGCCAGGCTCTAGAGGCCCAAGTCCTGACTCCACCTGGCCAATGGGTTTGCCAAAGGGGGTTTTGGGCGAGGGTCGTGACACTTACCTGACAATAATCAACAGCTCCCTAACTCAAGGCACCTTCTCTTTGACCCTCAAGACCGGACAAATCCTCCCGCTTCTTATGAAACCAACACTGGACCCTGACTATCTCAGCAACTACCTCCCCATCACTCATCTTCCCTTTCTAGGTAACATACTTGATAAAGCAGTAGACACACAATCCTCCAACACATTGAAGCCAATAACTTCCTTCAGTCCTACCACTCTGGTGTCAGACCCAGATGCAGCACAGAATCTGCTACCATTCAGGTGTTCGACGATGTACTTAAAATCCTCAATGATGGGCATCCTTGCCTCAGAGTTCTCCTTGACCTCTCAGCAGCATTTGACACAGTAGACGTCCAGACACTCAGACAATCTACATTGCTGCACAGGGATCAGCGAGATGGCCCTCAGCTGGTTCAAATCCTACCTTGCTAATCACCAACAGTTTGTACAAATGGATTCTTCCAGATCACCAATTCTACCCATCACCTATGGTGCCCAGCAAGTATCCATTCTGTCCCCCGTTATTTTCAATGTTTACATGGAACCGCTCAGAACCCTCCTCGCTCCACACAACATCCACATCCACCAATATGCAGATGATACGCAGATCTACCTCAAGATATCCTCGATCGAAAAAATCCTCAGGCTCAAGGCCTGTCTCACATTGATCCAGTCCTGGAGTGCTTACCTGAAGCACAACCCCTCCAAGACTGAATTCCTACTGCTGACCAACAATACCGAACACACTGACACCCAGACCTGTTTCTCTGCTACGAACCTCAAAGGCTTCACACCCCAGCTGGCCATCTGTGCCAAGTTCCTTGGGTTCAATATCGACAGGCACCTCTCACCTTCAAACAGCACATAGCAAGGAAGACACAAACTGCTTGGTACCAACTTTCTCTCCTGAGGAAAATCAATCCCTTCATCCCAGATCCGCTGGTCCAAGCCTTGGTCCTCTTCCACCGGGATAGTGGCAATGCCCTTTTGGAAAGCCTTCCGGTGAAAACCCTGGCACCCCCAAGATGTGTCCTGCATGCTGCATGCAGCAAGTCTCAAAGAACTCTGCAAATTCGACCACATCAATGCAACCCTCATCGAACTGCAGTAGCTTCCACTGCAAGCCCGTATAACTTCAAATCCTGTTGCATCATCTACAGGACTGTCACCTTGGAGTCTCCAAGCGAACTCACTGAGAAACCTGGCGTCTCCAGAGGCCTGTGATCCACCAAAAGTAAAGAAATGTGCAGAATTGAACTCTGATGGTGAAGGAAGGAAATAACTAGAAGACAGGCTGAAGAGAGGCGGATGCACATATCCATCATTGCATCGTCCCTTCCGCCGTTTTGACGTTACAGACATGAACAATGTACCTCTCTCATGGAATCTACCCACTCACCACCATTGTATTGCAGATGCGAGAAATGCTACTCACTGAGGCGGCCCTACAGACCCTAACCAGACAACGCCACTGAGGCAATAAACCTGCAGGCGATGGAATGGCTGGATGAGCTGTAACCACAAAGAAGAACAATGATGTCATGGCTGAAGCCAGCACACGTAGGTACATTAGACACAAAGCACATCAACATCCAACATGAAGATACACAAACACTGGATCCAAATGCACTTACACACAAAGAACATGCTTGCATCCATTAGGTACGAAAACATATACATGCTTTTCTAGGCTGAATCGCAAAGCGCACAAGAGTATACATAAAAGCTTGCTTAATGCAGAATGCAGCTAAAATAAGTGGCCATGTAAATCAAGATGGGGGATGCAGCCACATTTAGGTGAAGGGGAAACATCAAGAAATCCCAAGAATGCAGGGGGACCCAGTCTCGCTGAGCCAGCAGAAAGGCCAAGCATGAACAACTCAAGACAGCAAGTGCATAGTTTGCCAAGGCTATCGAGTAAGGACAGGTTTGAACCAACATTCCAAAAGTACAAACAGTAAACAGGTCCCAGTTGTAGGACATAGTACTTTCAGAAAAAGCAAAGAAACAATGTTGCAGGAAAGCCAGATTCCCACCAATTTAGACCCAACATCGAGGGAAAAGGAGCTCGAACAAGTCTCTAGAGGCCATAGGAGGTAATCACACATACAGTAAAAGGGCTAAAATCCTTGTAAATTAATACAGTCTCTAAAACACGTGACTTGAAGCTTACAGAGAATGCCTATTCATTAGAGCCAGACAGGAGCAGACAGAGACGTTCGTTCCTAGACATTCCTCTGGGACAAAGATACAATATAGTATGAATCTAAATGTCCTGGCTTGATGCCTAGCACATTACAAAATGGTAACCTTATTGGGACAAGCAGCATCTTGGGGCAATTCTAATCACCTTTAATTGTTGCTCATGTGCCAGTAACCATCCAGGATGTCAAGGCTGAGAAAGCCATCCCTGACCAATCCCCTTTCACCTTTCCAGTGTTTCATCCACCACTCAGAAGGCACCCTGATGACATTCTTCTCCAGGTATCTTTTTGTAGGTGGTTTCAGGTGGAGTTTAGTAAATATGGCTGGACCAATGTGAGAAGCCAGAGGGTGTCTCACTCGCTAGTCCCTGGGGATATCTCTCTCAGGTGGCCAGGGCACGGCCATCGCCTTTGGATCCAGACCCTGGGGGTGGACCAGTGCGGGAGGATCACCTGGGTAAGGGGTCTTTGCAGAGTGAGGGTTAGATAGCCGATGGCGAGACACGGTATTCACCCTTTTTTTGTTAATCAAACCCATCCTATGTTTTAGGATGCTCCGAGATCCCAACTCCCACCTCCTTTTTACACAAACACTGAGCCGAGGAAGAGAATGACTGAGAATAACAACACTGACTTGCATACATCTTACTGGCCATGTCCCGCTAATCGTGTCAGGCAAAATCAGGCACTTAATCCTAAGTGCATACACCTGATACCAATTAGCTCTCCTCACACGAATAAAAGGCAGAAACCAAAGACACACTCTGAGCAAGGTAGAACACAATAAAGAGCAGAACTTCTGGGACGAAGGCACAGCAACAGAACAAGGGACGAGAGCAGCGGGCCGAAAACCCCAAGGCTTCCCTATTGGAGGTTGCTGCCTCTGACAGGCCGCGAAAGACACATGGAAAAGGCCAGATCCCACAAGTGAAGATTGCATTGTGTTTCAAGGGCGCCAGTGATCCTGCAGGGTGAATGGCAGAGTTGGGGGTGGGGCGGCGAGGTCAAGCCTGTGGCACTAACTTTGACTCGAAAAGCAGAAAACGCCAAACAAGAAAGAAACACACACAGCCGGTGAGTTGACAAGCGACCTGAGAGACCGGCGTACGTTAAAGTGAAAGAAGTAGCTCATCATATCACGCGTGTGGATGAGATGTGAAGAAAGGCAGACCTGTGAATGAACTTCAATGTAAGGAACAGCTGGGAAGTCAGCGATACTAAGTGGCGGAGTGGTCCGGTGAAAGGGAGTGGCCCACTCGAATGTCTCTGTGAAAGGTACTTTGTTTAGAGCGAGCAAGCGAATGAACAGTAAAAGTAAAAGGAAGAAGATTCATTCCTAGAGAAGAGAAGAATGAAAGTAACACAGTGAGCTTTAAGTCGAAGTGGTCCTGCAGTAGTATGACACATAAACCACGCACATTCGAAAGTCTTCGACATCCGAAGGTGGTCCGAGCCCGACACAGGGAAACCCGAAGGTTGTGTGGAAAGTTATTGTGAATGGCCCAAGACCGACAGACGGAGACCTGAAGTGAAATAAGCTTGTGGAAGGGAGCACCCTTGCAACTTGTGTTGAACTTTATCGTAGGAGATCTGAGCCTGACAGAGGGAGATCTAAAAGAACTGGGTAGTGAAAGGTCTGAGCCCGGCAGAGGGGGATCTTTTGGGAATGTTTGGGATAAGATATTATTTTGAAAGAAAGAGAAAGAGTCTTAAGCGTGGAAAGCCAGTCGGGCCTCGATCCACGGCTTTTTGAACTATATATATTGTGTTGAAAACCAAGCCAGAGTGTGTCGTCCTGCCTACAAAGATCACCTTACTCTGTGAGGCCTAACATGGGTAGGAGAGCTGGTTCAACCACATTATCATTTGAACACTGATTTTTCCTTTTGTAGACATTTTTCCTTTACACGCTTTTTGTACAAGAGATAGGGCAGGCATTAGGGTTTGTTAGCATAGACCATTTTGATTTGACAGACTCCACTCGGACTGAGTTACTTATAATTTGATGCTCAAGACTACTCCCATCTTAGTTATAGAGCAGAATGGGAGTTTTTCAATCCCAACCATTTAAATAAAGGTTTTACAAACTGTACCCATCGTGTCAGTCTCTGCTTTTGATACCATGCCTCCCCTACACCAATCAGTACACTAACCCGTATAGAACCTATATCTAACCAAGCCACTCACCCAATGAGAAGTAAAGCAATGCGCTTCCTGGTTTGTGGGATCTGGCCTTCTCCACATGTCTTCCGCGGCCTGTCGGAGGCAACAACCTCCAATAGGGAAGCCTTGGGGTTTTCGGCCCGCTGCTCTCAACTCTTGGTCTGTTGCTCTGCTCCGCTAGGTGTGCCTTCGTCCCGAGAGTTCTGCTTGTTCTCGTCTTCCGCCTTGCTCAGAGTGTGTCTTTGGTTTCGGCCTTTTATTCATGCGAGGAGAGCTAATTGGTATCGGGTTGAGGGAGAGGAGCTACGGAGGAGCATTGGGACACTATACTAAAGCAGAAGGGATGGCGGGGATACCTTTGAGGTAGCGAGCAACACAGCAGGGTCTTCACAAAGGAAAGAGCCAGAATCGTTATAGCCATGAAGTGGTGCATGGGGGAAAAGCATATCAAAGCGCCTGAACTGTGAGAGTGAAGAGGACGAGGGGAGTGATGACAGTTGTGGGACAATGGGATCAGATGAAGAAAAAGGGGATGGTTTAGATGGGGAAGAGGGAAGGAGTATTCATGGCCCCTCTGTGGGGACATGCTTAGAACAGGAGGTGGAATGGTCCAGGGGGACGTGGTAGAAAGAGAAAGGACAGTGCTTAAGATACACAATAAGCACCTAAAGAGCTGCACATGCAGCTTAGATGAAGTTACCCCATAAGCCTAGAGCTTGAGGGGGTTATCAGGGTGTAAAAAGGCAAGCATTACTGGATCATTTACAGTAACGAAAGCCCCAGACACAACTAAGATCTACGCATAGATAACACAATAGCCACTCTTAGGAAAGGGGGGAGGAAGGCCACAATATATACCATGGCCTCAAATGTACAAGGATAACGTGAGATGTAAATTGCCATTGTTAAGAGCAGGGGTGGGGAAATGGATCTATGAGTTCGAGAAACTGACAGCATGGATGGCCTTAGCAGTGGGCTACATTAAAAGCTTGCTCTCTGCCATTCTTGGGGAGAGGGCTGATGACATTTGCAAACAGGCAGGACCGCAAGGAACACGTCACATGACGGTGCACCATTCAAGAACTGTAGTGCAGCTGTATGGTAGGCACTCAGAATACAGTATCAAGACACGTCAGACATAAGTGCAATTATGACATGCATAATGCGTGATGACAAACGCCCCATTCCATATATTCTAGAGAGCCAAGAGCGTTGGCGTCTTGAGACTCTTGAGCTGTGGGACAAGTCAGTAGGGGTATTCTATCACATACTAAGCCAAGGACTACCCGGGTATGTACAAAAACAATTGAAGAACTTAGATTGGATGGGAGCGAGACCGTGGCCAGAGATTCCGTCGATTATAGTACGCTATTGTCGATTAATGCAAGAGAATGCTAGGAAGAAGAGTGAAAAGAAAGCTGGATGAGGTGAAGTCAGTTCTGAAAAAATTTACAAAATATTCAGTGGAAGGAGCAGTGCTGACAAGAGAAGAGGGAGTGGTTACACAGGATCCCCAACACAACCAGCAACCATTGGCCCTAGGGAAGTTGTGTTCAGAGGGAGAGGAGGTGGATTTCAAAGCCTGCAAGGAGGAGAAGGGTTCAATGGGGGACAGCCCAGGCCCATGGGACCCCCCACCACTATGTTGGATATGCAGGAAGATTGGCCAAATATCCTGAGTGTGCAAAAGCAGGGGAGGGATGCAACAGACTTGGCAAGACCCAATAGGGGGGGACGACATATCCACCAGCATACGCTACAGAATCACATGACTATTATGCCCAAGATCACACACAGTTTCAGACACATGCGCCGCAACTGCAACAAGCTTCTCAAGCACCAGCATAGCCACAGTAGGCACACATGCAGACGCAACCACAGCAAGCACACCTGGAGATGCAACAACTGCAGGCATAACCCCAAGCACTGACGCAACAGAATACCATGACTACATGGAATCTAAACACTGCATTACAGACTACCGCACCCAGAATAGAGAATGTGGCGGTAATGGGAGGGAATCCCATTACCGGGAAAAGGATGGACCTGTACCCGCAATAGGACAGTCCACAGACTGACTTGATACGTTCCATCCTATCTGTCATACCTGACCAGCAAGAGGAGATACAAGTAGGCGTGACCATAGGTCACAAAACGTTATCTTTTATTGTAGCTATGGGGCCACCAGATCCTGTGTTAGGGATGGGAGATACCCAATGTACAGCGTTGCCATGATAGCACAAGACAATTTTTCCCCAGGGGGCCACAAATTTGGTTCCATTTACTGACGAATTGCACCTCACTGTGGGGGAAAATGATCTCACCATGCCACTATTACGTTCCCGCCAGACGCCAGTGAACATAATGGGATATGAGTAAACTCAACAAGACCTTCTCATTTACTGAGAAGGGGATAGTGTGCTCCACTTCCGGGGCTTCAATGCATGAATGCACAAGAATGTATTTTGGCATTCTAGATTGCAAGGTGTTTCAGTATGGAGTGAACTTTATACTAGCATGGCCCCCGGGAATAAAGGCATGGTATTGCTATTACTCCCAGAGATTTTGTTCAAGCCAGATATTCCCATGGATAATGGGGAAGGACATGTATTTGCACCAGAATTGCAAACCATCATAATAAGGGATGAACAAACAATTCTTCATTAGACAGATCATAAAGGGAAAGCATGGCGGACAGTAATTGCCCTAGATGAGGGACACAGACTGACTGAATTGACAGACAAAGAGTTGTTTCAAGATTACTATTCAGACAGTAAAGTGGTGTTTCCTATAAGCATTACTTATTGGATGAGGATTGAGAACAGGGAAGTGCCACAGAGTATGGTCCTCATGAAAAAGACATATATTTATAGAATGAGACAAAGCTATAATATAGATGCCAGAAAACACAGAACTCCCAGGATTGGAGTACCACAAGGGGACCAGTCACAGTTAAAAGATAAGTATCAGGTTTATTAGGTCACAAAGGTAAAAACTAATTAAATAATGCGGTCCACAGTACAAACAATTTATAACAAAGAACAAACTCAAACAGAAGTTACGTGACAAGCTTGGCTAGCTAGTTAACAGTGTATCAAAATAAACACACAAAACACAGAACGGTACATATCAAATCAAGGGTGTAGTACCCTAGAATAGTTAGAGTCAATGTGTCATAAATTTGTATCTCTGGTTAAAATACAGAGAGATATATCGACATGTTTCTGTTCCTAGAATTAGTATGGAACATTCATCAGGAGGTACATAGATGACAACGTAACCAAGTTAACAGTGAAAGACAAATATTAACAATGAAGATTTCATAGCATCTGTAAAGTAAAAACACAAAAAGGGCAAAAAGTGAGCTCATGAATAGCAATTTGAATTGCAAGGTTCAAAATACATGAACTATGGCATTAAAAAAGAGGGGACAAGTACCTCCAATGATGCCTGTGGGTGCTCTCTACTGGAAGGTAGTAGGAGGTAGAAGACCGGGGGTCAATCCTACATGAGATAAAAATATCCATTAAGCGCCAGTGATCGCTTAGAGAAGCAGGAAATGTGCCCATAGCATAGCAGAGGGAGAGACAACAGGAGCGACCACCCTGTAGAAAACGTGCACAGAATGGCCTGTTAAGAGATAACCCAGTGTCGGTAAGAAACTCAGGGGGAACAGAAACAGAGAAAGCGAGTGTGCAGTAGGCTCTGGGAAAAGAACCCCAAAAGGCGAAATGTAGCAAGAATCCTAGCCCGGGTATAAAGAGCCCGGAGTGCGCATGGTAGGCACGACACGTAATAGCACTAGAGAGAATTGACCAAGTCTCTAAGAGGAGGTGGTAAACAATAAATACCAGGATAGTCCGACCCATATTAAACCCAACTAGGTGTCGCCAAGAAATGCACTGAGTCAAGCTGTACCTACGGAGGCCGTCGATCCTACACGTCGGGCGGCAAATACTGGAGGAAATCCTTCGATCAGCACTAATGCTGTAAACAGTCCGCTGGAGTGAGAAAGCTCCGTGTAAGTCAGGGACGGTACCGTGAATGGAATGGAAGGCTCTCCACGGCCGATGCTACATCGGTAGTCATGGAGACTCAGAAGTCCTTTTACTATGTCTGGTGGATGAAGAGCAGCCAAGGAGGAGTGAACACGGTGGCCATCTTAGAATGACAGAAGACCGTCGTGAACTTAGTCAAGGCGAAATGTAGCAAATGTGACAAAGATGTAAACACAGAGCAGGTTTGCCACGGCAGAGGCCCGGAAGGGCAAATAGCGGTCCCTAAGAGTCTCTAATGTAGACAGAGGTTAGCTGGCCCGAAAAAGTCGAAAGTGACGTGTCAGAGGCACAGAATCCTTCGGTCTATAAAACGGTGAGTCTCAGGGGAGGAGAAATTATATAAAAAAATATATATAAATAACTCGCCCAATAAAAAAAGCCTAACAGAGAGGCTAAAGAATGGCCTGAAAGATGCAGAGTATGAAGCACTGAGGGGTTGAAAAACGCCTCGATACAAAAAGGTGTGAAGGAAAGAAGAGCAGCGTGGGAAAATTACATAAGATGAGAGAAACACAGACCCATGGGAAAGGCTAGATATTATGCCATTCAATAGAATCATTGAGACCCTTTTTATCACTGCGTAAGGTATATATCATTTTTTGCTCCATCTTTAGCAATTTCTTCTCATGTGTAGCATAGTTAGTCCCTTTAAGGGCTATAAGTATAGTCCATTTAAAATCCTCATGGTTATGCTTTAGGAGGTTGAAATGTTTCACCATGGGAGCATTTTCAGTTTTGTTCTTCAGGCAGCTCCGATGTTCCATGATACGGGTTTTGGCTTTGCGGGTGGTCTTGCCCACGTAGTGCAGTCCACATATACAAGTAATCAGATAGACCACAAATTCAGTGTTACAATTTGTCAGATTTTTTTGGGTCCCGAGCTTTGAGAGGCCAACATCAATAGTTTTAGTTTTGGAGGTCAATTTACAGACACCTCAGGAGCCAGAAGGGTAATGTCCGATGGCTTCGGTTAATCCCCATAGGGTGGTCAATCTTGGTTCAGGGATGATAACAGATTTGAGTTTGCTGTTGCTAACTCTGTTACCTATAGTTGTACTCCTTTTATAGGCAAAGATAGGCATAGGCATAGATTTAGTGGAGGTTTTAAAGATTTTCCAATTTTTCTTAATAATGTTGGTAATTTCAAAGCTCTAGTCAGTAAAGGTGTTAACACAGACAATGCGATCATCTTTAGGTTTGACAGGTTTAGGTTCAAGTAGAGCTTCACGATTATTATTAAAAGCCCTTTTTGCCGATTTCTTCACCAATTTTTTTGGGTAACCTCTCTGTCTAAGTTTCTTACTGAGAGTAGTGGCCTCTGCCTCGTATGTTTCTTTATCCGAAGTATTCCTCTTGAGGCGTAGAAACTGGCCAAAGGGAAGGTTGTCACGTAGGTGTTTAATGTGATGGCTGCAGTAGTCCAACAGGGAGTTTTTGTCGGTAGGCTTATGATACGGATTAATTTTGAGGACCCCATTAGCAGCAAAAATGGTGAGGTCCAAAACATTTGTGGATTCATTACTGGAAGTCATGGTGAACTGCAGGTGTGGGTTGAGGTTATTAAGCCAGGTCAAAAAATAGTTGGCTTCTACCACCGTGCCTCTCCATAGTACCAAAATGTTGTCTATGTAACGACTCCACTTGACAATGTTGCTGCTGAAAGGGTTAAGGTCGCTGTAAATGTTGGATTTCTCAAACGTCTCTACATAGAGGTTGGCTACACTGGGAGCCATAGTGGCACCCATGGCTGTACCTTCAATTTGCTGGTAGAATTTACCATTGAACTCAAAATAGTTGCGCTTCAAAGCCAATTCCACGCACCAGAGAATGAACGAGGTGGGCACCGGATCATTATCAACACGGGATAAAAGGTACAGCTTGACTCAGTGCATTTCTTGGCGACACCTAGTTGGGTTTAATATTGGTCGGACTATCCTGGTATTTATTGTTTACCACCTCATCTTAGAGACTTGGTCAATTCTCTCTAGTGCTATTACGTGTCGTGCCTACCATGCGCACTCCGGGCTCTTTATACCCGGGCTAGGATTCTTGCTACATTTCGCCTTTCGGGGTTCTTTTCCCAGAGCCTACTGCACACTCACTTTCTCTGTTTCTGTTCCCCCTAAGTTTCTTACCGACACTGGGTTATCTCTTCACAGGCCATTCTGTGCACGTTTTCTACAGGGTGGTCGCTCCTGTTGTCTCTCACTCTGCTATGCTATGGGCACATTTCCTGCTTCTCTAAGCGATCACTGGCGCTTAATGGATATTTTTATCTCATGTAGGATTGACCCCCGGTCTTCTACCTCCTATTACCTTCCAGTAGAGAGCACCCACAGGCATCATTGGATGTACTTGTCCCATCTTTTTTAATGCCATAGTTCATGTATTTTGAACCTTGCAATTCAAATTGCTATTCATGAGCTCACTTTTTGCCCTTTTTGTGTTTTTACTTTACAGATGCTATGAAATCTTCATTGTTAATATTTGTCTTTCACTGTTAACTTGGTTACGCTGTCATCTATGTACCTCCTGATGAATGTTTCATACTAATTCTAGGAACAGAAACATGTCGAGATATCTCTCTGTATTTTAACCAGAGATACAAATTTATGACACATTGGGCCTCATTACACGGACGGCGGTAAGGGTTAACGGTCACCGTTAATGGCAACGGTGACCGTTAACCCTTACCGCCGTACTACGAGGTCCCTTTGCGGGTTGGAGGAATTAACGCCTGCTTCTTGCAGGCGTTAAGTACCAACCCGCTAAGGGACCTCGGAGCTAATTACGGCACCGCAAAATTGCGGTGCCGTAATTAGCGCCTTCCCCATTCCCATAGAGCCCTATGGGGCAGAAATGGGAATGGGGAAGGGCAATGGCGGAAAGGGGATTTACCGCCCCTCCAACCTTGGAATGGGGCGGTAAATCCCCTTTCCGCCAAGGCGGTGCCGGTAATTTACCAGCATGGTCCAGGGTGCTAATAGCACCCTGGATTACCGCCTTCCGTGTAATGAGGCCCATTGACTCTAACTATTGTAGGGTACTACACCCTTGATTTGATATGTACCGGTCTGTGTTTTGTGTGTTTATTTTGATACACTGTTAACTAGCTAGCCAAGCTTGTCGCGTAACTTCTGTTTGAGTTTGTTCTTTGTTATAAATTGTTTGTACTGTGGACCGCATTATTTAATTAGTTTTTACCTTTGTGACCTAATAAACCTGATACCTATCTTTTAACTGTGACTGGTCCCCTTGTGGTACTCCAATCCTGGGAGTTCTGTGTTTTCTGGCATCTATATTATAGGTTTGTCTCATTCTATAAATATGGATCATTGTCCTCCCGGGCATAGACAAAGTATACATTGCTAACTACCCTTAGTCTTTTGTATACCGGGCTTCCTCCTTCTATAAGTTCCTCATGAAAAAGACACCATAATGTATTGAAGACGACTTGGCACAGGTGCCAGCCATCTTGTGGACCAACAGTGCTTATGACATAGGTCTATTGAAGGGAGTAGGGGAAGTCAAGATCCAATTGAAGCCAGGAACAATTCTACCCAGATTAAAGCAATAGCCCATGGCCATGGAAGCAGATGAGGGCATTTGTGAAACTATTTCAGCACTAGTACACAACAGGGAATCCTAGTACCATCTGAGTCCCCATGTAACACGGATATGTACCAGTGAAGAAAGCAACGGGGGAGGAGGGGTCATGGAGATTGATTTAGGATTTGTGACCCCTAAACAATATTCTTGAGGCAGAGTTTCTATCAGTTCCCAACCCAGCAACCATATTATGCAATATTCCATTAAAAGCCACATATTTCACAACGATTGACCTGAAAAATGCATTTTTCTCAATACCCCTTCAAGAGGAATCCCAGGATTTGACCTTGTTTTCATACAGAAATCAGAAACGGAAACATACAAGATTACCTCAGGGGTATTGTGAGTCCCCTTCTGTATTTACCAGAGTGCTTCAAATGGATTTGGGGAACGTACATATGGATAGCGCAGTCATTCAGTATTTGGATGATATTTTGGTGTGTAGTGAAACAGAAGAACATTGTCAAAGAGACTCAATACAACTGATGAGAGTTTTGGCAGAAATGGGTACACGGTGGACAAGACGGATAACAGTACTGTCAGAAAGAGGTCCAATACATCAGTCAGTTATTTCACAGGAAGGCATGAAGGTAACCCCAGAAAGAGCAGAAGTGATCAGCAAAATACCACAGCCAAAGACAGTGAGGGAGATGCAGAGGTTCTTGGGCCTATACAATTATTGCAGGGCATGGGTATTTGATTATAGTACATAAGTCAGACCCCTCCTAGCAGGACACAAAGAGGCTCAGAGAGACAACAGCGAGATAGCCTGGACAAATGAAATGATAGAAGCCTTTGACGAATTGAAAAGAGCAATAGGCACAGCAGCAGTTTTAGGGATCCCCGACTACAATGAAGAATTATATCTATTTTCACACTCAAATGGGCTGGTGATGATAGCACTACTCATTCAGAAGACTACCCTCGGAAACAAACCTTTGGCTTATTGCAGCAGGCTCTTAGATCCAGTAATGAAGGGTCCTTACCATTGTGAACAAGCACTGGCTGCAGCAGCCTTTGCACTGGAGAAGTCAACTAGTATCACAATGGGAGGCGGAATAACACTATGTGGAGCATGCCCTTTTTGCCATTCTTGAGAAACCAAAGAACACACTGACAACACAGAGAGCGTCTGGGTATGAAGTGATAATTTCAAACCCAGTAGTCAAGTTGGTGAGGTGCAGAGTAGTGATTCCAGCAACCTTCATAGCAGAACCAGTTGAGGAAGGAGATTACGTTCACGACTGCTCCAAATACACTCAATATTATGACGAGATATCCCACATCAGAGAAAATGCCATCGATGGGGGTGGAAGGGCACTCTTTATTGATGGGTCCTCGACAATTGACCACACATCAGGGAAAAGGCACATCGGGACGGCATTTTTGAGGTAGTGGCAAGCGCAAGATTACCCTCACATTTTTCAGCACAAGCAGCCGAGCTAGTGGCGCTTATTGTAGCACTGAAATCACGAGGACAAGGAAATCACAGTGCACTGCGACTCCGCCTATGTGACGTCAACAGTACATGCATGACTGTCACGTTGGAAAAGGCGGGGCTTCTTATGTGCCGACGGCACACTGGTGGGCAGGCTCATAAACGCACTACAATTCCCAGAGGCCATTGCTGTGGTGAAGTGCACAGACCACACGAGGAGGTAGGACATCTTCTCTTGCAGCAACAAAGACACCGACGAAGAGGCCAAAAGAGCAGCATATTTTTCTGAAATTACTGAATTCGACACCCCACCAAATTAACGTATCCGAGCATTCAACATGATATTAAAGAAAGGTTTTAACTCTCTGCCAATTACCTAGATAATAGAATTACAGGGAAGAGATACACCAGAAGAGCAGGAGCTGTGGAGATTGAGGAGGTGTTCATTATCTCCCACAAATGCCTTGTGGCGCCAGGAAAGCAACCGTAAACCGGTTGTGCCTCTTGCATTGTTGCAGATAGCATTGGAGCATCTCCAACACTCAACCCCTATCTGTAAAGAGAGTCTTGCAGCACAGATTGCAGAAGATTGGTTCACTCCAAACTTGGTAGAACACATTGCTGCCTTTGTCTTTAACTGTGTGGTTTATCAACAATATACAGCAAGACATACTTTGCTAGTAGCGAGTGTAGCAAAACCCCAACCCACAAGGTGCTTCCAAAATTTGCACATAGACTATGTGGATATGATTCACAACTGTAACGGCTACAGGTTCATGTTAGTAGTCATATTCCCTTCCTCATGCTGGATCGAAGCTGGTCCCTGCACCCACCCAGACTCCACATGTCCTGCCAAATTCATTGTACAAAAGGTGTTCCCATGATGGGCTGTGTGCAAAGTTCTCCAGTCCGACAATGGACTGCACTTTGTAAATGAAGTCTTTGTCACGATGCCCGCTCCCGGGGAGCCGGCTCAGGCCCTGCGTCTCCGAAAGCGGACATCAAGTTCCCGGGAAAGGTCCCAGCAACCCCTTATAGGGGCGCTTTGGACAGCGTCCTGGCGCCTATGGGGCCAGGCTCATAGAAAACGTCAGTCCTGGCGCCATAGGCGCCAGGCTCATTATGAAAGTGTTTGGGTGAACTTACCTGATGCAGTCCATGCTGCAGAACCCCGGCCTCCTTGAGGCCTGAAAGGAACTACTTTACCTGTGGGACTCATTTACCACCCGGGCGTGGTCGGGGAAGGATACATACCTGATTGGAGGAAGGACACATTCTAGGAACTTCTTCCAAGGCTATTTAAACCACACCCGATCAGCCACACGTGCTTCGCGTTGTTCTGCATCTAGCAGCTGGACGCTCACCGTGTCTGCTCCTGCATCTTGACTTCTGCCACACCTGCCAGCATCCTGAATCACCTGCAAAGGAAGGGAACAAGAGAACAGAAGAAGGAAAAGGCCTCACCTGCTAAATCTGCATCCCAGAGACATTTCGCCGACAATCCTGAAAAGGAAGACATTTATTTTTAAAAGCACATCGCATCGATCGCTGCAGCGCCGCATTCTACTCACCTTTACAGGGCGCCTCCATGTTCAGCAGCGACCATCCGGATTCGCAGTCGCGCCCCCGCGCCTAGGGAGAAAAAGACAAGAACAAATGTGAGAGAAAGAAGGGAAAAGGGAAGCTAAAACTCCATGTCAAGACTTATCTGTTGGGTCATTCCCTTTTCATTTCGGGTCCGCGCCGCATCCAGGCATTTTCGGTCCCCGGCCCCTAAGGGGAAAAAGACATCAGCGTTAATGATTGAATGAAAAGACATTACCAAAACACTCATTAAAGACTTACCCGATTTCCACAAGGATTTCACCGCTCACCTCGGGTCGGTGCCTGTTCCCCGGCATTCCGTACCCCGCCCCTATGGGGAAAAAGACACTAGCATTAGAACATTAATGCATGGATACAAGGGGAACCACTTATAGAAAAACTTACCTGAAAGCCAAGCAAGTTTGGTTCTCACCCATCCGAAAATCCAGTGACGTAACTGGATACCAACGCGCCCCTGCATCAGAAGCAGGATGGAGAGCTCGTCCTTCCAGACCCTAAGGTGAGACGCTACGGGGAAGCACAGAAGGGTTTTGAGGAGGGTGCGAGGGGTAAGTGGGAGGCCGATTGCATTACCCCGCAGACAGTTAATCCCCTATTCTCACCTACAGAAGGATACTTCTGCGAGTCAGACAAGCCAGATCTGGGGCCCGGTACAGTCCGTCTTCCGAACCCTGCGCATCACCTTAGACGAGGTCACAGCAGCGCGAACCAGGCCAGCGCCCCCGTGGGAGTCAGGTGAGCGTTACAGTCTTTGAGCATATCACAACGTTATTGGGGATTAAGCACACATTTTCCTGTGTTCATCACCCGCAAGCAAATGGAATTTGTGAGCGCCTCAATGGCCTGCTCAAGGATAAAACAGGCAAACTGAAGATGATATTGAAAAAGGGATGGCTCCTTTGACTACCCCTAGCACTTTTTGCATTACGCAATCAGCCCAGCTCTGACCACCACTTAACTCCTAATGAGTTGGTGACAAGACGCTGTATGCGCATCCCACTTGCTCCTCCCACTAGAGTGCTAACTCCCCCCACTAGAATGCTGCTGTTATTTTGGGAACTGAAATGCATGAGTATCTTGCAGCTATGATGACAAGTGTTTCTTGTATTTCTCGACAGCTTTGAGCATAGCAGGGGAGGTCGAAGAACGAGGAAGAAAACAAATCATCAAATACACAAGAACTGCTTAAACCCTCTCCCTTAAATCTGGGGGACACTGTCTTACTGTTTTACTGAGACATTTCAACAGGGCATGGAACAAGCCACGTTTTGATGGCCCCTTTGTGATTTGATTTGTGATTTGTAATGTGCATTTCATTCCAGAACCAAGCAGAAACCTGCATCTAGGCGCAGATATTAAATTCCTTTGCCCACTTCAGACATTACCACAGGGACCAAAAATCATTGGATCAAGTACGTTTTCAAGTTTTTCCAGAAAGGAGTGATAGAAGCTGTGTCCTGTAGTTCAAGTGCAGTCTCCTCCGATACATGGAGATGGGGATCTTTTTTGGCAGATTGTATATGTATATGATAGTTTATTTATATAGCGCCTATACACAATGTGTTTCAAAGCACTTTAAGGCAAAGGAGGGAACAAGGGAAAATACATTGGGCCTCATTACACGGTAGGTGGTAAGGGTTTACCAGTACCGGTATTTTACCCGTAACCGGTAAATCCTTACCGCCTTACTACGAGGTCCCTTTGCGGGTTGGGGAATTTAACGCCTGCTTTTTGCAGGCGTTAAAAACCAACCCGCAAAGGGACCAGTGGAGCTAATTACGGTACTGCAATTTGCGGTACCGTAATTAGCGCCTTCCCCATTCCCATAGAGCCCTATGGGGCAAAAATGGGAATGGGGAAGGGCCATGATGGAAGGGGAATTGCCGCCCCGCCAACCTTGGAATGGGGCAGTAATTCCCCTTTCCACCAAGGCGGTGGCAGTATTTTACCGGCATGAACCATGGCGCTAATAGCGCCATGGTTCACTGCCTTCCGTGTAATGAGGCCCAATGACATTCTTACAGGCCATGAACAATAAGAATGTGAAATTAACTATCGTACTCAGCCTGGCGACATTTCAAGAGCTAAGACATAGACAAGGAAGGGATGGGATGGGGAGGGTGGGAAGGAAATGGAAACAGACAGGTGACTACCATATTAGGCCTGATGACATTTCTGGTAGAGTTGGAGACTAACAAAAGGTGAGGGAGAGGGGTGCAGAAAGGGAGGGGAGGAACAAAACAAGCTACTAACGTACTGGGTCTGACGACATTTCAGATAGTGCTGGAGGGCGGGGGGGAACAAGTATGGGAGGGGGAGGAGATGGGAAAAGGGAGAAAGGGAGAGGACAGAGAGTGAGTAGCGAGAAAGTGAAGCAGCAAGAGGGGAGAGCGAATACAATTGCATAAGTCAGAAGTAACACATAATGTTGCGAGAGAACAGCAAATACAAGCCAGGATTCAAGATGAAAATATCAGTCTGACAGTGACATTCTGGGCTACCTGCAGGCGTTGTAATTGGTTCTCTGGTGCTCCCAGAAGAAGGGTGCCGCAATAGTCAAGTCTAGAATGTACCATTGTCCCCACAACCACAGCACGGTCTGGTTGGTTCGGAAATGAATGGCAAGATGGATTTTAGAAACCTGAGTTGATAGAAGACAGATTTGACAACTTCTGAAACATGGGCGTTATAGCCCAAAGATGCCTGCCATATGCAGCCCAGATATTTTACCTTAAACAAGAAGGATGTGGCTGCGTCGAAAATGGCAGGACAGGGAGTAGTAGCATGGTAGTTCCTAAGAATATGTTTTCGGCTAAAAACTACTTCAGTTTTAGAGGGATCAAGTTGGAGTTTACTCTCGAGCATCCGACTTTTAATAACATTGGCACAGGCTAAAATATGTTCTGTCGCTTCCGATACAGATTTTAATCTAATGTAAATTTGCATATCATCCGCATAAGAGTGATAGTTCAGTTTGAACCTAGAAAAAATGTCCATTAATGGCCTGAGACAGATGTTACTGTCAGGACAAAGACGACCCATGTGGGACTCCGCATAGGATAGGAAGGTTATCGGAGTAGAAGCCTCCAAGTTTAACTACTTGAATCCTATTTCCTAAAAAGGAGGAGAACCACTTCAATGCACCCTCTGAAATATGGGCAACCTCAGAGTCTAGTTAGCAGTTGACCAAAATCGACCGTATCGAAGGCCGCTGATAAATCAAGCATGCTCAGATCACCCTCATCAGCGGCCCTCAGAATATCATCCCACACAGCCACCAGAGCTGTTTCAGTCCCATGGCCGGGTTTAAAGCCAGACTGGAAGTTATCAAGAATGGAATTTTCTTCCAGATAGTTCTGCAGCTGTGTGGTGACGATCTTTTCCAAGATCTTCGAGGGCTATGGCAAGCCGGCAATTGGACGGTAGTTTGCCAAACCTGGTGGTCCAGTGTTGATTTTTTCAGTAGAGGTGTGAGAAAGGATTTATCAAATACATTTCCCTGTATTAGAGCTGCATTCACAAACTCCATCAGGAAATGTTTAAGAGATGGGGCATGGTGCACTGCAAGATCAGCTGAAATAGGGTAGTTGTCATGATTTGTTGGTTTGAGTTTTTGAATCAAGACTTCAATATCTTGTTGTTGATAATGTTACTCCCACAGCTGTCAAAAGAGATGAAAAGAGATCACGGTTCCATGTAGGAGATGTCAAACGCTGTACAGGTGTGACCCCCCTAACCCATGTCCCAGATGTAGAGCAAGCAGAAGACGAAAAACAAAAAGTGCAGACGCGGTCCATAAAAAGAAGCAGATTAGCAATAACTGAGAATTAGTGCAGGCACACTGGGCCTCATTACAAGTGCGGTTGTAAACCGTCGGTTCTACCGGCGGGTTGCAGCCGGACTCGTAACACTGTTTCCACTGCCTGAGATCCCGGTGCCACTGGGACATTACAAGTACCATCGGCCCGGGATAGCACGCAGCGGAAAGTGTAATTACACATTCCCATAGAGTCCTATAGGAATCCATGGGAATGGGGAACCAGAAGCACTGGCACTGTTGCTAACAGGGCCAGTGCTTCTGTGAAAACTTTGCAGGCGAGTGCCGTTACGCCTAGCAGGTGAGACCTGCCGGGCGCAATGGACCCGCCCGCAGAGTTGTAGTGTGGCAGTCCGTAAAGGGTGCCGGTTGCACTGTACCGGCCGCCACACTTGTAATGAGGCCCACTGTCTTTCTTTACATAAGCAACCAATATGCACGCATAAGTCACATCTTCCGAAAAAAACATTTACTAGCAGAGTAAAAAGAAGAGAGGAACTGTTTCAACAAACATGTAGCAAAAATATTAAATGTAGCCCTTTCAGCTTTTCATCTATGCCTTTCTTACATATGTAGCAAACAGTTATCAAGCACTGAAGAAAAGCAAGGTGCCTATTGCAGCCTTAATTAGCAATCCTAAAACACAGTTAATCTTCGGAAGCATTTTTCTGGTGATTTTGATACAGCTTTTTTTTACAGTCTTAGTATCTAGAAAATAAGAGTAAAAACATAGGATGAAAAATGTAAAAATAAAATGGTGATGATACACAATGCTGTAGATTTTGCTAAGCATAGAGTTATAGCGTACAGACAAAGATATGGACGTGCACCCTTGCAACACATGAATCACACTTCTAAGGCCATTATGATTATATTTTGTGCATTCTGCTGTCTCTATCTCTTTACCCTCCTAGCATTACGAAAATCAGCAATGTATTATGTACCTGAACCAGTATATGCCAACGTGAGACCTGTTCCCTTAGTAACTGAAGTAATGACGCAACCACTTACCAGTGCCACCCAAGTAATAAAGAGACTCAAACGGAGCATTACCAACAACTTCGAAAACATGTGAATGCCTACATGACTAGTTCGGCTCACATCACCAACAACATGCGGTACCAGCACATGACCCATGTCAGGAAGGAAGCTTCAGGGGAGAGCTGCTACATTTGTTCTCATATTCCCTATGCCGTGAGCACCTCCAGGACCTTCGTAGTCACTGAAATTCCAACAACTTGCGCACAGTGCCTAATGTACTTGGTGCTTTGCACAACTAGGGGCCAATTCCAAGGGAAGTGGGCTACACTAAGTTGGATGTCACAAAAACATTTCCATATGAGGATAGCTATATAAAACACAGACAATGATAGAGGACTACTGGAGCGCAGAAAATATTATACAATATATACTGTATGGCCCACACAGAGGGGAACTACGATAGTGATGCAAAAGGAGTTGTAATGACCTAGAACCGAAAGAATAGAATTAGGGGGAGTGCCTGGATGCTGGGCGAGACCCCAACTGCTAGCATATGGACAGGTACTCACAGGAGAAGAATGGGTCGAAGGGCTGATGGGATGCAAAGCACAAGTGTTCCTGACGATTCCAGTGGAAGTAGTGCAGAAAGAAAATGAGTGCCTCAAGGATTGGGCAGAATATTCAAAACTGCTCAGATGGGTAGAAAACAAAGTGGCCCTCTACCCATAATACCACTCAAGAATGCATCCCTATGTTATCAGAATGATGGTCCAGTAAAGGTTAGAGAGAACCACTATTGGGCTTGTGGTTCCAAAGCATAAATGCAGATGCCCCAAAATTGGGGAGGAATATGTTCCCTGGTGCTACTGAACACACCAGCCTTAGTAGTGCCCCAGAAAGACAAAGATAGATGGGTTCCCCAAAATGGACACGCACCTAAGGAAGAAAAGGGCTACAGAATTGAGTAGAGTAAAGAGAGGAAACTACATTTCTAAAAAGATGGAAAAGGTACTTGACACGATACCAGCGGAGCAGAGGCTAATCAGCAGAACAGAGATGTGTTTAGCCTATGTTGTTCCTGGAATACAGAAAAAAACATGAATGGCAAAATAGGTATGTTCTTGACCTTATAACATCAGTGGAGGGCGGCGTCTGCACAGAAATTGGGCAGTCCTGCTGTACTTACATGCTTGCCCACAATAAGAAAAATGGGACTCTCACAGAAGTAATAACGCTGCTAGCAGACCTGCATGCTAAAATGAAGGAAGAGACACACTCATTAGGGGCAGGCAATGATTGGCTGGTGTATATCTTTTCCTGTATCCCACCCTGGATGGCAAACGGCCTAAAAGTACTCATAGCTGCACTAGTGTTAGTATTATTTGGATTCTCTCTCAGAGTAGCAATAGCACAATGCTAGAAGATGACCCAGAAGACAATAGGAATTAAAATATTAGTAGATGTAGATACTAAGACAGAAGGGCACGCAAACTTTTTAAGGGCTGCAGCCACACCTGAAAGAGTCCCCTCTTTCCTTCAGGTGTGAGGAATCTGAGGGCATCCTCACTTCTTTTCCCTAAAATATCCTCCTCTCGGGTGCCCAGGGAAAGACAATCACTCTTGGATCGTGACCCTCGGGGTGGATATGCAAGGGTGGATCACCTGGGTGGAGAAGACTTTGGGAGTGAGGAGAGGATGTCCTTAGGTGAGACATGGTTTACCCCATTTCCTTTTAATAATGAAACCTCTATCCCCCAAACCTTTGTAGGCTATTGCCATCCCCTTCCCTGTCCTTCCCTTCAAACATTTCCCAAGAAACACCTGTTTGACACTGGGACGAGGAAGAGACAATCTAGAGAGGCATATCCTCATTTTATTAATACACACACATATCAGACCCAGCTGTGTACTGAGACGAGGAGGAGGACATCAAGAGGAACACAAGACAACCGCTGCAATAGTGAGCAGTCTAGTCTTTTCTGGACTCATTATGGTGGCAGGACCTTTAAAAACCGACATCCTTTTGGAAATGGAGTCAGCTGTGAAAGCAGGGCTATGGACTGCTGGGTGAAGGCAGACCTCTCCGGATCAGCGGTGTGGCAAGTTGAGCGCTCGAGACCCATTTGAGGATGCAGAGTTTATGCAGCGGAAAGCGAAGCTGAAAGGCGCTGGAAGCCAGTGGCAGACCATAAGAGGGAGACCGGGGTGACTGAGCAAAGCGGTCGCAAGACTCCCGAGTTGCAGGAGGAGCATTGCTGGGTGAGCAGAGCCACGGAGAGCCGTTTGGAGAAAGAACAAGGTACCACACGGGTGTTACGCTCACCTGGTTCCTACAGGGGCGTCGATCGGACCCGGACAGCTGCGGTCTCCACCAACGTGATGCGTAGTGATGAGATGCCTGTCTGGACTGGCCCGCCTAATCTCTTCTGCTTGATCCGTAGAAGTATTCTTCTGCAAGTGGAGAAAGGGATTTAGCCACCTGTGGATTTTAGTGAGGGCCCCCTCCCACTGTTCTCGTTCTCCCCTATTGTCACATCCGATATCCCCTTTTAGTATCCTCACCTTATGTTTTTAAATGATGAGCTCTCCATCCTGCATGGCATGCAGGGGCGCGTAGATACCAGTTACTTCACTGGTTTGAAGGTGCTGGAGGAGTTCCAGAGGAATATTGACTCCAGGGTTTATAAAGTTCAAAGAGTTCAATATGTCCGATGATCACTCTTATTCCATTCCCTTGTTGAATTGCAACTGGTTCAAAAGAATATTTCCTGGAGGCAGCTGATGGGGTTCAGGTAAGAGTCTGTTTACCCAACACTGTCCGGTAAAAGTTGCATGAGTTTAACTTGTTGTTTTCTCCCTTTATAGGTGCGGCAAATGAAGATGAGGCGTATTAAAGGGTAATGCCTCCGGTGGTAAATCAGGTAAGCCTATGGTGGTAAGAGATTGTATCTGTCGGCTCTCTTGGCTCACCTTGTTGTTTCTATTGTTTTCCCCCAGGTGCTGGAGTTCGGCGAAGAAAATGATGGAGGCAGCGCCGGATCGAAAAATGCTGTGAGGACTGGCGAGTATGGCGATGCGACGCGTGCAGAAATAATGTCCTTTTCAAGTTCGAAGACGTGATGGATCCGGAATCAGGTAAGGATTGAAATAATGTCGGTGTTCTAACCTTTCCTTCTTCTTTCCTCTTTTGCTAGGAGCTCTGGATTCGAGACGGGTGTGGCTGAAGACTGGATGCTGACTGCAGGCACGGTGAGCGTTACGCTGCTGGTTGCAGAATAACGCGAAGCGTGTGTTGCTGATCGGGCGTGGTTTAAATAGCCTCCAAAGTAGTTCCAGGTAAGAAGTTCCCCAGAACCACACCCGAGTATAAAATAGTCCCTGTAACAAAATAGTCCCATCCAAGCCTCACGTTGGCTTGGATTCAGTTGCAGCATGGTCTGCATGAGGTAAGTAATGTCTATGAGCCTGGCGCTCATGGCGCCAGGACTGATTTATATTATGAGCCTGGTGCCTAAGGCACCAGGACTGAACCCAGACAGCCCCTAGCCGGGGCTGCTGGGGTTTTAATAAATATCTGGATGCCTGCTCCCGGGGCTCATGGGCTGGGTCCGGATGCCCGGGGGTAGGCATCATGACAACGTGAAGCAGAGAACCCGTGGTGGCAGAGGACCTTGCAGAGAAGCCGTAAGCTCCGCCCGGTGAGTGTACCAAGAAGAGGGAACACCGGGTTGGCAGTTGAATGTGTAAAGCAGGCAATGAACATTGCTTTGAATACTGAACAAAGTCAAAGTAAATATAAGTACTTTTGACTATCGAACAAAGAGAAAGCAAGCAAATATAAATACTTTTGAATACCGAACGCAGTCCAAGCAAATATAACTACTTTTGAACAACGAATGGGAGTGAAAACAAGTTATAAGCACTCTTGAGGATGGAGGAGAGTGAAAGAAAGCTTAATGAATCTGCCTAATACAAAGAACAGCACTATGTGAGTAAAACAAGCACTTGCAACAGCCAAGAGAGTTCACAGAACTCTATATCATAAGGAAAAATACATTGGCAAGAGCCAGGAGAATGCAAGAGAGTGTAACAAATGCATAGTGGCCAAACCAGCCACGGTACAGTGTCAGGAGAGTGTGACACAGGTGAATCAATCAAGCATTACTGTTAAATTGAAGCAGTGGCATGGTGTGGATGGCAAAGCAGCCAATATAGGGTATTGGTTGAGTGACCTGTAATGAGTGGACCATGTGGTCTGTCAACTGCGCCTAGACCGAGTGTACCCCTGTATGGAAAAGCAATCGAAGCACCCAAAAAGAAGTGTGTGTTTTACAACAACCTCTTATATGTTTTTGAAGTCAAGAAACTGAACTGCTTATGTGAACTGGTGGAAACTAACCATATAATAAGAGCTGGGAAGTGTCCCAAGGAATTGTGTTTTTTTTTTAAAGCTGGAAGAGTTGAACTCTTGGGGAAGAAAACCCTTGGGTCTTTGAAACTATTTAGAACTTGGGAAAGTGGAGTCTGATTATAAGCCAAGAGCTGGAAGAAACTCAGGACATTACTTTAAACACTATTTCTTTTGATGCAGACATCTCTACACATTGTATATAGTTAGATGTGAAGGCAAGTATAGGTTTTGGACACTGACAAATATTTGCTTTGGACTTCCTGACACAGAATATTCTTAGTTTTATTTAGGTACGGAAATCCCACTCGCATAGGGAAAGTTAGGCCTTTCTCCATTATGTATTTTGAGTTAATAAAACTTTGTGGATCAAACTTGAACCTGTTGTCTGTGTCTGCTTCAGGATCCCTTCACAAATGGTGGCAGAAGTGGGATGCCGCTCAACCGATACAAGCTGGGGAACGATAAAGTTTGAGAAGTTAAGTCCCAAAGCATCAGATCCCTCAGAAACCAAAAACAACTCTTTTTGATTTTATATTTGCAGCAGTAGGGAAGAGATAATTCCCCCAGGCAAAAGAAGATTAATACCCACTGATCTGATTCAGATTCCACCCTCAAACATCTACATTAGACTGGCTCCCAAGTCCGGGCTAGCATGGAGGTTTGGAATTGATGTGCTAGCAGGAGTTATAGATCTAGATTTCAGGGAAGACATCAAAGTGCTATTACAAAATCATGGAAAGGACCCCTTCCAGATCCGGCAGGGAGCTAGAATTGTAGAAGGGGTGCTTGAGAGAACAGTGTTCCCTAGGGTAAAGGAAGAGGTCGGAAAGGAAGTAACAGATCGAGTTACCTGAGGTTTCGGGGAAGCTGATGATACACCCAACACCCCTCAAAACTATGAATCCAGAGGGTAAGGGAAGAAGACACAGAATCTCTTCCCGACCTAGCCTTTATCCAAAGGAACGATCCACTGTTAGCTGAAGAGGGCCATGCGAGACATTTTTTCTTCCAAAAACATGGGTTAATGTAGAGGGCAAGTTAGGCCTTACTCCATCCTGCATTTTTAGTTAATAAAACTTTGTGGATCAAACGTGAAGCTGTTGTCTGTGTCTGCTTCAGGATTCTTTCACACAGATATAACATTGTTTTATCCCCAGGATGCCCGCAATTATGTGGGACAATGGGTTTGGTGCAAACCAGACGGGGAGTGCTGCTATATAACCTGAAGTGTAGACGAGCATGTGAAATATCACGATAACCTGAGTGGGGTAGAAAAGGTGTGAACCCTAAGAACACCTGTTCGTGGGGAAGGTTCGGCAGTACGTGTGGTCAGTGACTTGACCAGAGGGGGGAATGAAGAGAAGCAGATGAACGTATCCATCATTGCATCGGCCCTTCCCCTGTTTTGACGTTACAGACATGAACGATGTAACTCGCTTGTGGTATCTACCCTCTCACCACCATTGTATCGCTAATACAAGACGCTACTCACTGAGGCAGCCCTACAGACCCTACCCAAATTACATCACTGAGGCAATAAACCTGAGGTGATGGAACTGCGGAATCAGCTGTAATCACAAATAAGATAAATGATGTCACGGCTGAAGCAAGCACTCGTAGGTGCATTAGACACAAAGCACATCCATATCCAACACAAAGATACACGAACACTAGGTCAAAATGCACTTAGACACGAAGAACATACTTGAATGCATTAGGTCAGAAAATATATTCATTCTTTTCTATGCTGAAACGCACAAGAGTATACATAAAAACTTGCTTCATGCAGAAGGCAACTAAAATGAGCAGCCATGTGAATCAAGATGGAGGATGCAGCCACATGAGAAGGCTCAAGATTGCAGGGGGACCCTGTCTCAGTGGGCCGGAAAAAAGGCCTAGCATGAACAACTCAGACAGCAAGTTCATAGTTTGCAAAGGACGGTTTTGAACGAGCATTCAAAAAGTACAGACAGTAAAAATGTTCCAAACATAAAACAAAGTTCTTTCAGAAGAAGCAAAGAAACAAACGCTGTACGAAGGCCAGATTCCCACCAACTCAGACCCAACATTGTTGGGAAAGTAGCTCGAACAAGTCTCTAGAGGTCAGAGGAGGTAATGACACACACAGTAAAAGGGCTACAATCATCGTAAATTACTGAACAGAATAATTCAAAATACGATCTCCACACACGTGACTTGCAGCTGGCAGAGAATGCCTATTCATTAGAGCCAGACAGGAGCCGACAGAGACGTTTGTTCCCAGCCATTTCTCTGGGACAAAGATGCAAAGATATAATGTTGAAAGATAAATGTCCTGGCTTAAGTCCTAGGGAGTCAGAAAATGGTAACCTTATTGGGACAAGCAGCACCTTGGGGCCGTTCTCATCACTGTCAATTGTTGCTCATGTGCTGGTAACCGTCCAGGATGCCACGTCTGAGAAAGGCATCCCTGACCAATCCCCTTTCACCTTCAATGCTCACCTCAACAGTGTTGCATCCATCACTCATAAGGCACCCTGATGACATTCGTCCCCATGTATCTCTTTGTAGGTGGTCTCAGGCGGAGTTTAGTAAATATGGCCGGACAAATTAGAACACTAACCCTTATCAAACCTATATCTAACCAGGCCACACGCCCAATCCCATCCCACCCTAGGTTTTTAGAGTGTATCGTTTATTTGTGATATCACATTTGCTTAAAAATCATTTGCAAGCCTGTACCAACCCAAAAGAGATTTGGAAATCGCAGTGATATCGATCGCTGTCCCCGTTTTTTTTTTGTTTTTTTTTTTTTAATACTGTGCGTTTTAGTTTGCAAAAAACTTTTCACACCATCAAAAGAATATGACATACAAAATAAAACATACCACAAAGCAGAAGACACAACTTAACATGAAAAATACAAAATTTCAACCATTCGAAGTTAAAATCATTCCCGCCATGTATCACTATACAAAACTCTTAGCATCTGTTCAAACTAACATCAACAATTCATTGCAAGGAAAGCGTCTCCAAGTCAGCACGTGCAAATCAAGGACAGAGTGTTGTATCCGTATACATGCTTCTTTAACAACTCATAACCAAATTTGTTTGATTGCCTGTATGAAACATGACAAAGCATCAATTTCAGTCAGCTACAACACAATTCATTCTTTGTAGTAATTCATTTTCAATTTTGAAAAGTAACCGTCCCAAAGCACACATGAATGATTTGTGAGGATTGTTCATACATTTGACCCATGTTTTATCTGGTTTTTGTGAAATAAAACAGTAATTTGCCACATTACTGGACTCTTCTGTTTTATGGGCGTGGGATTCCCCCTGGCTCATCCGCTGCATGCCTAGAGGGGGTTTCCTCCCCATTACAACAAGGTCGTCTCTGTCTATGCTCCAAGACTCTGGAACCTCCTCCCCCATCAACATCAGACTTGCCTCATCGCTTTTACAGTTCAGGAAAGAGCTGAAGACCTGGCTTCAAGGAATGTCTCCTCCCTAACACCTAGGTCTACACATACACACTGCATTCCCCACCTTACCTGAGACTCTGATCTGCTCCCAACACCCCACCCCCTTTTCCTGGTTGCTTGAAGATCCCTTGCTGCCAAATGGCCATCCTTGACCCCCTATTAACTCCCCTCTCCCTTTTTCTCTGCTTCCCTCACTGTCTTATTCCCCATATGATTGTAAAGCGCCCTTCTTCCCGAAGCTAAATCCGCACTCAATAAATACTCTAATAATAATACTAACCAGCAAAAGAATGGTTCTGTAAATCTTGAATGGACTATTTTGTAAATCACAGATGTAATATTTAAGTTATGAGAAGAGTCAGAGCAAGCGGCTAATTTGTAGAAGGGTGGCTTAGAGGACAACTTAATAGGGTGTCTCAAATGATTATGAAAAATAACTATTAGGTAGATCCACAAACATCAGCTTAATGTTATGTACTCTCATTTGCTAATGTCCCACATTCCCAAATACCATCATATATGCCGGGACACATTAATATGCCTGTGTTTTGCTGCACAACAGAATTTGTACTGCCCATCTTACTTAAGAACCGTTTTGAATGTTTAATTGAGATAGATTCCATTGACTGACCATCACAATGTGTAAGCCAGGGCTATATACCCTTGGGGCTCTATCTGTCTCCTCCAACCTACCCTCTCTAAGTGGGGTGGTGATTGAAGGCTTACCTCATACACCATCTAATGTCCCTCCAATGGCTCAGTCACTAAAGGTCATGTCATGGAATGTGGCTGGTCTTAAGTCAAGGCTGGTGTAAAGGGTCAAGAGTAAGTCTTGGACAAAGTGACAAGTTTCAGTATGAAATAAAACCTTTGTTGTCAAAATAATAAGAGGGGTTGGGGAACTCCTAACTGTGCCTATGTCTATGAGGGGTCTACCTGCCTCAACAAAACTAATCAACGTCTGTGTCAGGATGTTAAACCATAGAGCGTCCTCTGTCCTGTGTCCAAAAACCCTAAACTGACCCTTAAACGCTAAACTTAAAACAACGTGTATAAGGGGACTTCTGTAAGCTACGCACTCAGCTTTCTTTCAGAATTCCAAACAAAGTTCTAAGATGCCGAAAACAAAACGTAAGTACAGTGCCACGAGAAGAAGGGCTCCTCCCTTCCCCTATGTTTCTTCTGGTTTTTGTGATGAATCTGACAATGTCATCACTCCTTTCCCCGAGATAGCCTCTCCTCATGTGGCCAGAGGACAGCAGCCGCTACCTGATCCTGACCCTGGTGGTGGCTATCTGAGGGAGGATCACATGGAGGGAGGCGACCCTCGGGGGAATGACATGACATCATAAGGTGAGGCACAATATCCCTCTTTCCCTTTTAGGGATATTCCCTCCATCCCTCATGCCCTAATGGAAGCTGCTATCATCCCCTTCAACAACTTGACAATCTTACTGACAGTATTCCTCAATATCAGAAAATCAATAAAGGAACACAAACTGAGACGTGTAAGAGGCAACTCCTAATGTGAACCAACACCAGTAGTCTAGTAGCTGGAAGAAGGTGATTGGCCCAACAGTTTAAAAACATGCTGGTAAAAGAAGCATGTTGTTTGTCTTCTTACCCAGCTGTGGTAAGAACAAACAAGGAGAGAGTCAGTGAGTACAGTGGCTGGCAGCGCAGGAGTTTCTCTGCATCGGAACTACCTGAAGAAGCAACTGTCTTGCTAAGTCGTGGGAGGCCGGAGAACGCTGCAGGGAGAAGCTCACGGGTACGAAGCACTGCCACTGAGATGCTGAGCGGAGGCGACGCAGCCATGGGAGCTTGAGGTGTGGTCGGGCGGCGAGTAAAAGAAGCGCTGCTTAGACCGGACGACAAGCCGAGAGATGCAAAGGACCCTGAAGCCGCTGGTGAGAACCGGTGAGCCCGCAGAGAGGGACAGGGCCGCTGGGGAGCGTTGCAGGGGGTACTGCTTACAGAAAGAAACACAACCTAAGCGCTACGGGAGGCCTGAACAAGATAACAGGGCCACTGAGCTATTTGACTATAACCTAAATGACCATGGAAAAGGGTTTGGAACCCATAGCCTTGTTATAAAATACATGTGAGGAAAAACAGTGTAGAAGTTATGGAAAGACTGAAATGAAATAAATGTTAAAGAAAGTCCTGGCAGGAGAGTATACCAGGCAAAGCCAAGTGGGTGAAGTGAACTACATAAGGAAAGTCCTGGCAAGAGAGTATACCAGGCAAAACCAAGTGTTTTGCAAAGAAATTACAAAACAAGTGTTTAAAAAAAAACTGCATAAAAGTCCTGGCAGGAAAGTATACCAGGCAAAGCCAAGTGCGTGTAAGAAAGTGAATGAGACGTATTCTAAGACCTGGCAGGACAATATACCAGGTGAAGTCAAGTGTGTGTAATAAACTGCACTAAGAATAGAATCTCAAGGAAGATCCATGCCCTTGAGATTGAGAATGCGAAAAACTACGAGTCCCAGAATGCAAACAAGAAAGGTGTCACGAGCCTCGCCCAAAACCCCTCTGGCACACCCATTGGCAAGGTGGAGTCAGGACTCGGGCCTCTAGAGCCTGGCATCCTCTTCAAAAGCCCTCATGGGGCCAGTCCTGGTGCCTATGGCGCCAGGCTCATACACCATGAAAAACAATGTGCTTGGGAACTACTTTATTATATTGTCAGCCAACATGGAGGCATCCACATAGCTTGGTTCATAAGAACCAAGCTATGCGGTCTAGTGTTTTGGGTGTGGTAGCCTAGGGACTACTTTACCTGGACTATTTTGTTGCGGCTATTTAAACCACACCCGAGCAAGACAACACGCTCCGTGTTACTTTGCAGCTTGCAGCGTGACGCTCACCGTGTCCAGCTATTCCCTCGAACCTCGGAGAAGCAGACAAAAGGATCATTAGCAGCAGCCTCTTACCTGCAGTCTTCATCTTTAACCACTCGCAGCTTCTGAGAACAGCTTCCTTGAATCAGCATGCCTCCCGGACAGCACGACCTGAAAGAGGAAGATAGAGGCAACATTAAAGAAAGCAGTAGAGACATTTGTAAATTACGAACTGCTCAAAAGACTTACCTGGCTGGTCGCCTCACGGCTGGCACCATTCCGGACATTCTACTTGGGCTGAAGAACACAGCGAAGGAAAACACCGGTTAGCAAAGCAAGACTTCGCAGCCCTGCGCATAGCGCTTACTTACCGCATCCTAGCGCTCTTAATGCGCCATCATTTACCAGCGGGGCTCAACCAGGCCAGTTTGCCGCGCTGAAGCTCCGCATACCTAAGGGAGGAAAAAGAGACATTCTAAATAAAGAAAGGCATGCAGGATAGCAACAAAACTAAAGAACGGCAATAAGACCTACCTGAACAATATCAAACGGGCCGGCGTCAGTGAAGTAACTGGACCGCACACGCCCAAGAAAGACAACGTGCCCTTACAAAGAAGGCAGGACGGAGAGCATGCCTAATTCTACCACCAGGTGAGGAGAGGGCCCAGAGGGGCTGAAATCATACGGGGGTGGAGGGAGGATACTTACCCCGGTCTGTCAGTCCTGAACACAGTCCTCTAGTGTTTTCAGGCAGAACTTTCCCCGCAGACCACATCTGGGCAGAGCTGAGAAGCATACCAGCGAGTAACCTGGCTGGGTGGCGTCCCTGTGGATACCAGGTGAGCGTTAGAGAATGCGAAGCCTACCATAACAAATCCACCTGGGCGCCATGGAGACATCAGAAATGGACCAATTGGCCCAATTACTAGGAGAGCTTCGTGCTGAGGTTCATACTGCCCGACAAGAGACTAATGCCCTCCGGAGAGACCTTATAGTGACCAATGAACGCACTGAAGAGATTAGCAGGCAATACTTGCAATCACAGGCAGGACAGACGCCTCTACCTGGAAGCAATCCAATGATGCAAAACCCTGCCATATCATCCACTGTGGTGCAGATCACGTTAGCTGGAACAGTTCCCTTGGCACCACCAGAAAGGTTCTCAGACGACCCACGGAAGTATGCGGCATTCATCAATCAGTGTTGCCTTCATTTTCTTCGTAGGCCTGGAGCATTTACAAACGACCAAGCTCGGGTAGCTTTTGTCTTATCATACCTGAGTGGTAGCGCAGCAGATTGGTCGGTGACATTGGTAACCCATGACGATCCTCTATTACATGACTTTGGGGGGTTCCAGAGAGAAATGGAAAAACGTTTTGCTCGCCATACCCAGGAACAAGCAGTAGACAATGAACTCTTGTCCCTCCGACAGGGGAAGTCAGGACTTGTTAACGTACATTGCTACCTTCAACAGACTGGTTGCCGAAGCTAGGTGGCCAGAAAACAAAAGAACCATGTTATTCCATCGAGGCTTACGAGGCGAATTAAAGGACGTCTTAGCCCAGGTGGTTGATCCACCTAGAGATTGTGCCGAATTCATAAATCTGGTCATGCAGTTAGACCACCGGTTGCAGAACCGAAAAGCAGACCGGTCTAAGACGGACCCTCGAACTGTGTATGTTCGACCAAGGGAAAACACACCCCATGTACCTGAAAATGCTGTAGAAACCATGCAAATTGGAGGGATACGGCCTCCATTAACAAAACAAGAGCGGGACAAAAGGAGACAACAACCACTTTGTTTGTATTGTGGGAAACCAGGACATTTCTTGAAGGTCTGTCCAGTAAAACCCCCAAGAAGGATAGTCGGGGCCACAGAGAAGGATGAAGCTAAGGAATCGGAAAACTACCAAGCTCGACAAACGTAGAGGTCAGTTTGTTAAGTGAGAAGAAAGAGTTGCTAACCTCGCACTTTGAAATACCAGTGATCTTAATTAATCACCAACAGTCGTCAAGAATGCATGTCGTTGAAGTATACAGCGATAGCGCAGCAGTTGGAAATTATATTGATCAAGAACTGGCAGCAGAGATGGGGCTTCCTTTGTGTTCTAAGCCAACTATGGACAAGATAACCACTGTGGATGGAACAGAAATCGCTTCCGGACAAGTAACCCAGTGCACAGCCAGGGTAACCTTGCTGTGCCAGGACGGACATCGGGAGTCTATTTCATTTGATCTCATCAGGACACCTCAGTTCAGGCTAATATTAGGGATGCCATGGTTGGTTGCTCACAACCCTTTGATAGACTGGCGGGCACGACAATTAACCTTCCCTAGTGACTGCTCCCCTGCCTGCTATTACCAAGAGGAGAAATCCAGCGTCTGTATCCCCATGACTCCCGGAGCGACAATATCAACCCTGGGAGCAACTTATACCTTGCCAAGTGAATACCATGATTTCAAGATGTTTTTCGAAAGGAACAAGCCAATACATTGCTGCCGCACAGGCCATATGACTGTCAGATCGACCTTGTTCCTGGTGCACAAATCCCTTGCGGCAGGATCTACGCTCTCACAGAACCAGAAAACCTTCATTTGAAATCCTATTTAGACTAGTACCTTGCAAACGGATTTATCTGTCCTTCGAAGTCCCCCGCAGCCAGTCCTTTGTTCTTCGTACCGAAAAAGGAAGGAGACTTGAAAACCTGTATTGACTATCGTGCATTGAACCAGATCACCGTGAAGAACCGCTACCCCTTGCCACTCATCCCTGAGATGCTAGACCAAGTTAAGATGCCCAGATTTATACCAAATTGGACCTTCGAGGGGAGTACCACCTGGTCCGAGTCAGAAAAGGAGATGAATGGAAAACCGCCTTCCGTACTAAGTACAGCATGTTTGAATATCAAGTCATGCCCTTTGGGTTATGCAACGCTCCTGCGGATTTCCAATAATTCATGAATGACGTCTTAAGGAAGTTAATTGATGTGTGCGCCTTAGTGTACATAGTATACTCAGCCTCAAAACAAGATCATGTCAGGCACGTTCGTTCAGTCCTCACCAAGCTCTGTCAACATCGCTTGTTTGCAAAGCTTGAAAAATGCTTTTTTCACGTCACCGAAGTAGAGTTTCTTGTTTTTATCCTAACTCCAGGAGGCATCAGAATGGACGTGCACAAGGTAGATGCCATTCTGAAATGGTATTCACCGACGTCTCTGAAAGGGGTACAAAGCATGCTGGGCTTTGCAAACTACTACCGCCGCCTCATCCCAGACTTCTCCCAGGTTGTGCACCCAATCACAGTACTATTACGAAAAAACAATAAAAAGTTTGCTTGGACCAAAGAAGCAGAAGAAGCCTTTCAAGAACTTAAACGAAGATTTATCTCCACTCCAATCCTGCGACATCCTCGTCCAGACTTCCCTTATGTCGTTGAAACTGATGCGTCCAGTCTTGCAATGGGGGCTGTCCTTTCACAGAGAGACCCGGAAACCGGCCAACTACATCCTGTGGCCTTTTGGTCGAAAAAGTTCTCACCTCCAGAGATTAATTATGCCATCACGGACAAGGAACTCCTGGCTATCAAATCCGCCTTTAAAGCCAGGAGGCATTACCTCCTCGGGGCCAGACACACCATTACAATCATCACAGACCACCGAAACCTGTAATATCTCAAAACAGCCAAGGCCCAGTCCTCGCGCCAATTATGGTGGGCCCTTTTCTTTGCCGAATATCATTATGTAATCACATTTCGACCAGGAGTCAGGAACGGAAAGGCGGATGCCTTATCTCGCATGGGCATAGATGAAATGGTATATACAACTCCAGACCCAGTACCAATTATACCAGAAGACAAACTCTTGGGTATCACAACAGCCTTAAAACAAGCAGAACTACGAAAAGAAATCCAACAGACAATGAATCCTGATGCCTTCCTTGCATGGCAAACGTAAGGCGAACAATATACCATCAAGGACCATCTACCCTTTTTTAGGGATCGCCTATGTGTACCCAAGAAGGAATTACAACAGCATACTATTTCAAACTATCATGATTCACTGATTGAAGGGCATCCTGGGATCGCCAAAACCCTAGCTAAGGTGAAAAAGAACTTTTGGTGGCCTACCTGGCGTAAGGACATCATTCAGTATATTCAGTCCTGTGGTGTCTGCGCACAAAATAAATCACAGAAACAAAAACCAGCTGGCCCCCTACAACCATTGGACATTCCTCCAGTTCCATAGCACACTCTTTCCTTTGACTTCATCACTGATCTACCTCCAAGCCAAGGGTTCAACACCATCCTTGTAGTTGTGGACTTATTCTCGAAGATGGCCCATTTTATTCCTCTCAAAGGCCTTCCAGACTTCCCACTTTAACGAAAGTGTTCCTGGAGGGCGTGGTTAAGCTACATGGCTTCCCTTTGGTTCTGGTCTCTGATCGAGGCAGCCAGTTTGTTTCAAACGTCTGGAAAAAATGTTGTGCAATGGTGCAGATCGACGTTCGGCTATCTACCAGTCACCATCCCCAAACAGACGGCCAATCCGAGAGAACCAATCAGACACTCGAGCAATATTTACGGTGCATGCTGCACCACGAACAAAGGAATTGGAAAGACCGACTATGGATAGCTGAATATGCATATAACAATTCTTTGCATTCAAGCATGGGACAAACGCCCTTCTATACCCTTTATGGCAGACATCCACGTACCTGTGAACTAGACCTTCCAGCCAGCTTGGAAATGCCAGCGGTAAAGACTCTACACACAACCATTACTCAGGCTTTCAAAGGGGCAAAGGAACACCTTATTCATGCCAAAGAAAAACAAAAGAGATTAGTCGACCAACACCGGAAAAAGGCCCCTGATTATCAAGTAGGAGACAAAGTTTGGTTAGCTGCTAAATTTGTACCCATCAAGGGAAGCCAGACCTTTCATCCCAGATTCTTAGGACCCTATACCATTAAGGCAATTATCAACCCAGCAGCCGTGAAACTGGATTTACCACCTAATCTACACATCCACCCGGTATTCCATGTGTCCCTCCTGAAACCAATGCAACACGGCACACGGATTGGGACACCACCTAAGCCCATACTTGTTGACGGAGAACCAGAATTCGAAGTCAAAGATATCTTGGAATCTAAATACTCTAGGACCAAACTGTATTATCTTGTTGATTGGAAAGGATTTGGACCACAAGATAGATCCTGGGAGCCCAGTGAGAATATCCACGCACTACGTCTAATCAGGAAATTCCATCGGAACTTCTCAACCAAACCTGGGCTAGACAGAAGGAACACCATGGGAGGGGCCTTAGGGGGGGGAGTGCTGTCACGACCCTCGCCCAAAACCCCCTCTGGCAAACCCATTGGCCAGGTGGAGTCAGGACTCGGGGCCAGTCCTGGCGCCTATGGCGCCAGGCTCATACACCATGAAAAACAATGTGCTTGGGAACTACTTTATTATATTGTCAGCCAACGTGGAGGCATCCACATAGCTTGGTTCCTAAGAACCAAGCCATGCGGTCTAGTGTTTTGGGTGTGGTAGCCTAGGGACTACTTTACCTGGACTATTTTGTTGGGGCTATATAAACCACACCCGAGCAAGACAACACGCTTCACGTTACTTTGCAGCTTGCAGCGTGACGCTCACCGTGTCCAGCTACTCCCTCGAACCTCGGAGAAGCAGAACCTGCAAGGAGACAAAAGGAACATCATTAGCAGCAGCATCATGTTACCTGCAGTCTTCATCTTTAACCACTCGCAGCTTCTGAGAACAGCTTCCTTGAATCAGCACGCCTCCCGGACAGCACGACCTGAAAGTGGAAGATAGAGGCAACATTTAAGAAAGCAGTAGAGACATTTGTAAATTACAAACTGCTCAAAAGACTTACCTGGCTGGTCACCTCACGGCTGGCACCATTCCGGACATTCTACTCGCGCTGAAGAACGCTGCGACCTACAAGGAAGGAAAACACAGGTTAGCAAAGGCAAGACTTCGCAGCGCTGCGCATAGCGCTTACTTACCACATCATAGCGCTCTTAATACGCCATAATTTACCAGCGGGGCTCAACCAGGCCAGTTTGCTGCGCTGAAGCTCTGCATACCTAAGGGAGGAAAAAGAGACATTCTAAATAAAGAAATGCATGCAGGATAGCAACAAAACTAAAGAACGGCAATAAGACCTACCTGAACAATATCAAACGGGCTGGCGTCAGTGAAGTAACTGGATCGCACATGCCCAAGAAAGACAACGCGCCCCTGCAAAGAAGGCAGGACGGAGAGCACACCTAATTATACCACCAGGTGAGAAGAGGGCCCAGAGGGGCTGAAATCATACGGGGGGTGGAGGGAGGATACTCTCCCGGGTCGGTCAGTCCTGAACACAGTCCTCCTGTATTTTCAGGCAGAACTTTCCCCGCAGACCACATCTGGCAGAGCTGAGAAGCATACCAGAAAGTAACCCGGCTGGGTGGCGTCCCTGTGGATACCAGGTGAGCCTAACAAAAGGGCTATTGGCATGAATGAGACCCAAGCAACATGTGATAGTTACAGCTATCTCATTTGACACCACAACACAGATCTGCGAATGTGCAATGCCATGCAGCAATGATAGAACATCTGCTACTATTTCATGTGCACTTTTTGAAGCATTAAAATGGCCTGGCCTGCCCTGTTGCTTTTAAATAAGGCTAAATGTTATGTAGCTGATATATTGCTTATTTAGAGCTTAACAAGTGACAGCCAGGCCAGCAAGGTCAGTAAAATTATTGCATGAAACAGTTCGATGTGTCATGCTCAAATGGGTAAACAGGTTTTCTTTTCAATCACCCTCAGACTCCAGCAATGAAAAAGGCAAATAGTGCTTACACAAAAGCAGAAAACAGACAATAATCACTAAAAAGTGAAAACTGTACCATGATCAGGAAAACCAAATTGTGGACATAAAGTGGAAATTAACCAATGTGCTAAAAGGGAAGCTATATTGGCCCAATGTCAAAAGTACAATAATTTAGCTTTTTATGACAGCCTAAAAAGGTGCCAGTTTCAGGAATCGTGCATGTCATGGTTACTCATTACGCGTCTCTCCAGATGTTTTGGACTACATATTTCATAATTCTTCATCACTGACTCGTCTGATGAGGGCTGATGGGAATTTAAATCCAGCACATCTGGAGGGGTCACACAATGAGTAACCTTGAGCCATAGAGGCTATAACCTCTAAAAAAATCGGGTGCATTTCAGGTAACCAAGATTTGAAAATGGTGAACATGTTTAATGTTGTGTCTGGGTTACCCAATAAAAAAAAGTAATAGGGAATGATGGATAACTAAAAAGGTACCCATATCATATCATCATATCATACCCAGCACATCCCTTTCTTAAATGGGACAGATCTCAATGACATTTCAATAGTCAAGCAGGTCCCTGGGACAGAAACGTAGGAAGGCACATTGGATGACACATTCCTATTGGTTTATCAAGCATGTATTTTTAAAGTGCAATACCACACCTTTGTATCAACAGATATTTTTAAAAGCACTTTGTGGGAACAAGACCATGTGCAAGAGATTTGACAATCGAGGTAAACCGCCTAAAGATATCATGAATTTGAAATTGATCACTTGCTCTTTGCGCTTCTTCATACGGAGGAATATTGTACAGCCCTCTGCTGCTTCGCAGATAGGCTTGTCCTTCGTAAATCCCAGACCTAGGTACAAAATTGTTACCAGGCACTACAAGTCACTCAGTATCGAACAGTCTTACCTGACTTGGAATAGCCTCCCTTTGAGATGCCCGAATGTCATCCGTTGTATTGTCCAGCGTCATTTCCAGCAAGAGATTTCTAGGTTTCACATCTCTATGTTCTGGTTCTTTGAATTCTTCATCAGTCGTATCCATTTCATCATATGTAGCACTGTCCTCATCGTCATCAGTGTCCCCATTTATAAAATGTTTTGTACGGAGTGTAGTTCTGACTCTTGGAGGAGCCAGTGTTGCTAGAAAGGCAGGCAGTGTAAACGCTGATAGGAACCTGGATTTCAAAAGGAGATATGCAGGGTTGTCCTTGAGTTTCTCCGTCACCAGTCCTTGAATGGCCTGCAGTCGTTCGTCTGCGGTCCTTTCCTGATCACCATCATGAGATGCTAGAAGACTAGTGGCATTGCTCTCCAATACATTTTTCTGCCGTAGAAGTCTTGACAGAGTTTTTAAGTTGCATGTAGAAGGTGGCAAGTATGGCAAGCCATCTTTCAACGGTGGAACCTGAACTCCTCGCTCTCCTGTTAGCCAACTCTTCACCTTTCCTTCCTCTTCCAAGGAAACTAGGCTCAAATCCAGTGTTTTCCTTGCAGCACTGGAGATAGGTGGCCGATTTTGACTTGCATCAGTACCAGGGACAGGGGGCACTGCTGGACTATATACAGGGATAGGAACAGAGTGCACGTTCAAGCTTTTTGCAGGACGAGGTACAGGTGGCACGGAAATGGGAGCACGAGCCACTGTTTGGTTTCTGGCAGGAATGGAAACAGGCTGCACTGACGGGGCTCTTGCACGAATAGGTACAGGCGTCGCTCTTCGGCCTCTCATGGGAATGGAAACTGGGGCCACGGTTTGACTCCTTGCAGGAACTGGTACAGTGGGCACAGTTTGGCGTTCCACAGGAATGGAAACAGGCTGCACTGAAGGGCCTCTTACACGAATAGGTAGAGGTGGCGCTCTTCGGCCTCTCACAGGAATGGAAACAGGGGCCATGTTTTTGTTTCCCATGGGAAGTTGTACAGGTGGCACTGTTGGGCCTCTCACAGGAATGGAAGCAGAGGGCACCGTTTGGCTTCTCACAGGTCTTTGTACATGTGGCACTGTTGGGGATCTTGCAGGAATAGGCTTCCTGGCAGGAATGCAAACAGGTCGCTCTGCTTGGTTTCTCACAGGAATAGAAACAGGCGACTTGTGTAGAATGGTGGGTGGCTCTATCACCTCTGGTTTAGTCGTGAATGGAAGGGTTGTGGCAACAGAAGTCATAGAGCGCTTGCATGCTTGAAGGACAGCATCAGTGGACTGGGGTGACAATGGCCTTTTTTTTGTTATACTTTGTGGCTCTTCATGCGCAGTTGGGCCCCCTTTACTTAAGCTGATTAGACTCAGAGAGCACAGCAGTTCAGCACTTGGTATAATCTTACTTGCTGTAGATGGCTTGGCACTGGAGGATGTGGAGGATGGCTCACTTGACTGACTGATAGAAGCTCCACAGGGCTTCCCAGAAATTACAGGTGCAGTCGTATTGGAGCAGCCTGAGGAAGCGGTCGAGATGGGCAATGCTTTTCCTAAGTGTCCCTCTGTGTTTGTTGAAGTAGAAGGAAGAGAAACAGAAGAAGACTTTGCTTCCAATGGCCCTTCTTTAGCTGACTTGCTGAACAAGGCCACTTCTTGTGAACTGGGCACAGCTAGGGTGCTTGTCACATTCGTGTCTGCTTTTTTTCCTATGTTATTATCTGAAGAACTAGCCACAGGTAGCGGACTATCTGGAGCTGTGTTTAAACCCATTTTGGACACGTCTTCCTGTTGTGTGGCGCCGGGAACTCCCAACAATGCTTGAAGCGCTACAGGAACAATCCCTTGTGGGGTTACCACCAAAGTAAAAGGCATCAGTTTATTGGTTAGACTTTGCGGCCCTCCCTGTGAGGGTAAACCTGCAGGCAGCAAAGTTAATAGATTCTGCTGTGTATAAATTGGAAGTGACGTACCAGGAGTAGGGGTTAAAGTTTTAGTTTCTGACATACCCAGGATGTCTTTCGTACTTGTTTCTGAAATTTGGTTTTCAACAGATAACACGCCTGGTGCCTGGATTGGCACACCAGCTTGATTTTGCAGAGAGGGGCATGCCAAGCTAGTCGCAAGTATTGTGGGGCTGCTCGTCTGAGATACTGATGCGGTGGAACTAGTCACAACCTGTTGTGCTTTTCCAAGTGTAGCACTATTGCTTGAGACGGCATTGATTTCGTGGGAGGAAGCCGAGCCATCTTCAGACTGTTGTGCCTCTGTCGAGAGATTAAGTGGCATAAGTGATGTAGACAATTTAGCTTGAGGGAGCACAGGCAAGGATGGGGCCAGTTCTCCAAGTTGCAGAGAAGATGAATTCTGAAGGGAGAACACTGACTGTGGCACGCTTGATCCTTGCTCGGGTTGCTGGCCAACCACTGACTGAGGAGCCACAATTTTTGGTTGGATGGGCACTGCATTCTGGACAGGTGCCATACCGGAAGACGCGTTTGATTCCTTCATCCTTTTCTCTCTCAGTAATTCAGACACGGTCTTAGGTTTCTCCTTTGGTGCACGGGCTGGACGACTGAAAAATTCTGGTCCATGCATCCTGTACCCTAGTGAGGATACATTTCCCTTTGGTTTTTCCGCAATAGATGCTGTAATGCTGGTGGTGGGCAGGGTCACCGCTGGCACAGGAATGCCCTTGGGAGGAAGGGACTGTACCGCACAGCCTAGAAAGAAGAAAACGAAAGTTTGGAATTGGGTGAATTCACACACACAAAGGGTTGCCCATATTCCTTTAAACAGTTCTAAGTTGTTATTGAAAAAGTTACAAACATAACGGCTGAGTATGTAGTCTGCACATATTTCACACCAACACAGGTCTTGTGCTACAAAGCTTCACAAACCCATGACAACTATGGGAAACCCATGGCCCTCGGTGCGGGGAGGAGGAAGCTGCGATGCTACACATGTTTTGGGCTTGCCCGGAGGTGGGAAGGTTTTGGACAGAGCTGAAGATACGCTTAGCAGGAAAAGGGATTACGCTGGATGTGAAGTCAGCTTGGGCATGCATGCTTGGGGGGTTTACCAGATCGCGCAACCTGAGGCACATCAGTAAGATGAAGGACCTGGCCTACATCCTGGCCAAACGGAGAATTGCAATGTGCTGGAAAGCAGCCCATCGGCCCAGAATTGAGATGTGGTGGGCAGACCTCATGAAGTGGGCAGAGGCTGAAACAGCTGTCTGGTATGAAGCAGTTAGCAGGGGAGGGGAGGAGGAGGTGGGACCCCTAATAGCATGGAGACAATTGGTGGCCTCAATGGCGGGCCCCTCCCAGGCCGACCATAGCGATGATGATACGGAAAAGATAATGGCAATAATTACGCCTGAATAAAAGACGATAACATGGATACAGGGGCTCGAGTTAAAGGGGTCGGAAGGGGGAGGACCGAAAATTGTAACTTGTAATGTAAGGCTGTGAAGCTTAAACACTCATTGTTTGTAATGTTTGAAGTGTTGTTTATAAAATAATAAAAATATATATTTTTTAAAACTAAGAAAAAAAACTATGGAAAACCCATGAACACCCAGGACATGAGGTGTGGACATTGAATGGACCTTCACTCCGGATGAGGGTATTTATTTTGACCTCATACACATTTCTCCGAGGCGCAAATGCAGTCTGATGGGCAAAGAGAGAACTACTAAAAGTTATTTAGCCCAAATGCTAGATTTCTAGGTAAACAACCTTGATACTGGTGTGAGAAACCTGAAGGTGCCTCACTTGCTAGTCCCGGTGGATTTGTCATCCAGGATCACCTGGGTGGGGGTCCTCAGGGAGTGGAAGTGGTACACCGATGAGCGAGACACAGTACATCCCTTCTTATAACACCTTTTCCCCATCCAAACACGTAGTATACTCAAAAACTCTACCCACCCCCCCTTTTCCAACACAAACTCCTTCTTAGATTGTGACAAACAACAGACAAACCCCAGAGCCATTTGCTTGACATGTCCCAACACAAGGGTCAGGCAAAGTCAAGCAATTGACCAGAATCACACACACACCTGATGGTCCTTTCCTTTCCCCACAGGGATAAAAGGTGGAGCATGAGAGCACAATACGAGCCAGGCTGATCGCACGACCAGAGAGCTAATTCAGCACAGCAGTTCAAGAGGAGGAGAAAGACGGCGCGAACCGATAGGGTGACAAGGAGAGAAGCGACCTTGCACTTTCCGAGCCAGGTCCGTGAAACCTCCACGGAAAGGAATCGTAAGACCACAAACAATAGCCAGTGTGTGTTGCAGCAGATGTCAACAGAACACAGGGCCCTCCTGCGCTGATAACCAAGCCGGTTCATCACAGCCCCTGAGTCGAGGGGAGAGCCGATAAGAAACTGAACTGTGTTCAACAAACGTAGCAAATGGCTAATTGAAGAAAGTACAAAGAACTGTAAATACGAGACCAGCTACAGAGGAGTCAGGCACCATGTGGGTGCTCACTCAGGAAACTCTGGGCAATTACCCTATTGTTGAAACTACCGTTACCAGAGGGCCTTGGGAAACGCGAGAAAGGGGTAAAAGTGGTCATACAGAGGTCTAGTAAAATCCTCTGTACAGTTGAAAGTCTTTGACCGGCAGATGATTGTGAAGCTAAGAGAAGTGAATCCTGCATCGGAAGAACTGTTCAAGGAATTGTGTGATTGGCAAAGTTGGCAAAAGTGAACCAGACGGAGGGATGCCCATGAAAAGGGGGCAAAGCCTAAAGTCCCAATGAATAGTGTGTTGACAAGAGTGAACACAACAGAGGGATGTCCACAGTGAACTGTTTAAAAAGACATTAAGATTCGTGAGTGCCAAGAAGTTGAGTTAACAAAAGCTATAGTGAACCCGACGGAAGGAAAGGCAAACATTTGAGAAGGGTCTGAGCCCGGAAGAAAGGGATCCAGGGTGGAGAAGGCATCACCCCATCGACCTGTGAACTACAACAGAGAAAACTTTTGAATACAAGCCAGGGTGAACCCGATGGACGGAGGCTGATATTCGAAAGGGGTCTGAGCCTGGAAGAGGGGGAACAGGGGTGAAGAGATTATCACTCAAGGTACAAACAAGAAGGAACTTTTGTTGATTATTTGGAGCCCATCAGATCCTCAGAAGCAAGAAGCTTATCTCCCGAAGGTCCTGATATTGCTAAGAAGTTTTCATCTGATCTGAGCCCGGAAGAGGGGATTCCAGGGGTGAAGGTCATCACCCAACATACATGCGAAAAGGAACATTTTGTTTATTATTTTGGATACATTAGGTCCTCGGAGGCCAGAGACTTTTTTTGCAGAAAAGAGACTTAACCACCGAAGGCCCTGATAGCTGAAAGTGGAATTGTTGGCTTGTGCTGGGAAAGCTCAAGCGTGTGCTGTGCTCCGGAATCCCACATTGTCCCATGCTCAAAACGTGGGGAAGGGAGACCCCCGTCTACCACATCCTGACTTATTATTTGTCTACACTTTTCTTTCTTGTGAACATTATCTCACTCTTTCTTGTATTTAGAGTAAGAATTGGCAATCGGATTTTCTTAGTATAGGCCCTTTTTCTATTTGACAAGCCGCCACGAGGACTGCCTTATTATTTTTTGATGGTTGTAGCTTGCTCCCATCTTAGGTTTAGGTTTAGATTAGGTGTTTTTCCAACCTTCGTATACAGTTTAATAAACACCCTTGAACTGTGTTCACTTATGTCTGTCTTTATTGTTGCCACCATGAGTTCCTTACACTAGGTACAGGGAAAAGAAGGTCGTCTTTGGTTGAAAAGGCAGCCAATAAAGGGTGCGTGGATGCATGAAAATGTAACTCATCAATTTAATTTTCACAAAGCTTTCCTTCACATCACCATAACATGGTATCTGCTGAGTAGCTTCTCTAAAAAAGGGAATCTGTTTCTTATGATTGACAGACTGTTTTACAGGCCATGCATGCATATGCACTGCAATCTCAGTTTCTGATGTTGGTATCCCAATAACTGTATGACTGCAGGAATCGTCATTCAAAAATCATAATAATACATTTGCTATTAGCAATACTTCCCATGAAATTGAAGGCGTGTAGCTTAATTTCCTTAATACATTGTGAGCAATCACTTTTCCCCAGGGGGGAGCCTTTCCCTGTGACGCTAGAGAAGTGAGCCAGCTATACAATACCCACCCTAGGGGTAGAGGCAAGTGGGACCTCTCCGATCAAGGAGCCTTTCCTGAGATGAGATACAGATCTCCTGTTGACTTAACATCGATTTGAGGCTGTTGACGAACGCTGGATAAGAGTCAAGGATAGCATTACCCGTAATCACTAAAGGGGTAGCCCATGCTAGGGCAGCACCTGTAAGATGGGAAACCAGAAACCCTATCTTGTCTTTGTCTGTAGGGAAGTATTTAGCCTTAAATGTGCACTGCACAGTCCAACTGTCCAAAACCTCTTTGAGCTTGTGTGGACTACCATCATACTTGCCGGTGGGTAATGAGGAGGGAGGTAATTCGGGGTTGGCCCGTGCTATCTGTTGTCTAAGATGGGTATTTTCCTGTTTGAGATTTTGGACCTCAAAAGACAAGGTTTGCATGGCAGCCATGAGCTGCTGCATCTGCTGTTCCATGGTGTCTGCTTGTGGGCGTCGCCATCTGTGACAAATTAGGTTGGAATATGCAGGTTGCCACCAACCTGAGCAGATGGCAATTCCTTGATGACAGGAAAACCCCCCTGCGACTCTGCCTGATTCAGACAGAAACTGGCGAGGAGCAAAATCCCCAGGGAAACCCTCTGGGGGGTAAAAAACCCTGTGCTGGAATTGAGAGCAAAGGTTGTGACAACACTTCGATCTTCGGACCCACGGACTGGAGATTACTGGACTGGAAACTTCCAAAGGCAGAGATGTTGCTACCTTCTGTTGGAAAAAAGGGAAAGGGTAAGTAGGGATGTGGAGAAGAAATGGGACAGAATATGAAGAGAGGAAGTGGATTGCACCTGAGACTATATATGCGAGTCCTTATTCAGTCTGCAGCTGAGGCGTATGTGGACCTGGACATCTTTCCCAAAGAATGGTGTGTTCTATAGAGGCAGATGAAAAGTAAGAAAGAGGAAGTTTCCTGAATCCAATTAAATACCTGCTCCCTCCCCGGTAGACTTACTGGGCTACACGTGTTGCAGAAGATTGGCGTTTCCACACTGACTACGTGGTCGTCGGAGGAAGGGGCAAAGCTCCTTTCGCAAAATCTCTGTGGAGACAGAGGGGTTAGCTCTTCTGTACGGTCAAGGCTGAGATAGATTTGAACTGAGACTTATCCCTACCGTGTTCTAAATTCCCTGCGAGTCAAGAATGATGGAAAACTGAATTTGACATCCGTGTTGGAGACGTGGTACGGGCAGACGTGATCGGACAGTGGGTAAGTCTGAGAACCAGGAGTGGACGAAACCACAGAGTTGGCTGATCTGTAACAGGAAAGAAAGGTAAGCGTAGAAGAAACACAAGTGACAGGTAGGTTAGTTTCCATAGGAAGCAAAACTTACGGAGCGTCTAGTACAAGAGCAGCGACGCGCCAGGAAACAGGAACAGGCAGAATATAATTTGTCACATGATCACTGGTGGGCAGAGTCCACCCATTAGCAGGAGCGGACAGGCTCGCTGTACAGGAACAGCGCTTCCCGGCAGCCATGTTCGATCACCATAACGCACCAGCGTATCGAATGCGGCCGCGGCGCCACCATGACCAGCGTGGTAATGAGATGTAACAGAGAAGGCAATTGACCGTCGCCCGATAGCCTACTGGCCCATTGAAGCATCCCAACTCCAATACAGGTGACGGGAGTTGAGGAAAGTCTGGGAGGGAGCGGGCGCGCTGTTTAAAAAACTCTTTAGGCATTTCATGAAACTTAAGGCAACAATGGTGAACAGTGAATAATATGAACTGAGAACACCTACCTCAGCAGTTGGGAGGATACAGTGTCCATGAACCAGAGACCCCAACTCCCTAAAATGCCATAAAAGGGGGTTGTCTTATCGACCCTGGAAAGTACAGCAAAAGGGGTTTAAAAGGGATGGAGGCCTGGGGATAGTTCATGCTCTCCTTCTCTATCCAAACATTGAGTGGCTGGGAAACCCTTGCCAAAGGAGAGATGCACTGTAAACAACCCAGAAACATCTAGGGCTGGACCATTGAGACAAACCCTAATCATCTTCTGTCGAAACCACTGTTACTCATTGCTGATTGGCCAACACCAGATCCGGCCAAAAGTCCAGTTTTTTCAACTGATGATCTTAACCTTGCCTTCCTCAGAGATGAGAAGAAAACGGTTAACATTGTCATTTCCTCTGAGCTTCAAACAACCAGAAAATAGAAAATCCTTTGAGACTGTAAAATAAAAAGGGAGAAAATCGTAAGCCTATTTGTGATATAGTTCCGAGTCTGGTTCCACAGGAGTATGATGAAGAGTCTAAAGGGACTCCGGGGAACAGTTTAATTGTCCTAGTGGGGCGGATCAAGAATTGTAGATAAACAGAGAGATTGTGAAAACCTCCAAAAGTGAGCAACAAATCTTTTTGGGAACTGTGAGAGACGTTGCAGAAACCAGCTTGGAGAAGGGTTATGAAGAACCTGGAACTTTTGTTTTGAACAACCTGAGAGGTGTTTTGACATCCAGGAGAAGGCAGTCATTATCCTGGATTACGAAGAGTAGCTGGACTTTACAGTGTTTTGTTGTTGCGACCTGGAGGGTGCATTTTTGTTTTGACTTACATGGACTTCCTGACAAATTTAGGTAAGGAAATCCCCTTGGAGTTAGGGATAGATAGGTTTGGTTTGAATTTAATAAAAGAAAAATTACTATAGAAACCTATAGCAACCACTATTGCACCACTTGGCCAGTCTCTTCATTCCTTGTCGCCACAGAAACCCCAAGGAAATGAGGATTGCGTGACTGATGGAGTGACCAATATACAGTGGACTGTGCAGTTCTGCAACAACTCTGAGACCACAGAGCCTCTGTCATAGCAGAACTGATGCAGAGGAAGGAAATGAACCAGAGCGACACCAGGAACCAACCTGACTGAGAAAGAACAGTTTCCGTCCTACACACAGGCCCGGTGAAGCGAACATCAAGACAAGAAAGTAACAGGGACAGAGGGAGACCCGGGAGGGATAATGAACAGAATGAATATATGAATCCTATTTGTCCAAGTAATTGTTAAGAGAGGAACTCGAATGTGAATCTTTACTGGCACAACCATACTCGTCCCAGTAATAATGAAGAAGGGAAGACAAGCGTGAATCATTACTAGTTCGATCATATTCATCCCAGCAATTGTGAAAAAAGTCAAATGTGAATCATTACTGGCATAATCCTACTCGTCCCAGTAATTATGAAGAGAGGAAGTCAAGTGTGAATCATTACTGGTCCTATCATACTGGTCCCAGTAATTGAGAAGACAGAAAGTCAAGTGTAACTCATTACTGGTAAAATCATACTTGTCCCTGTAATATTGAAGAGTGGAAACCAAGTGAGGATCATTTTTGAAACCTTCAAATTCATCCTAGTAATAGGCGAGAGTGCAAAGAAAACAAGAACTGTTTTGAAAGTGTTGTTAACTGGCTCAACCAGAAAAAAGAATGGACATTGTGTTAAGAAAGAGATATAAGGATATTAATACCTAAGTCAGGAACATTCATAATCGTCCCGGGGAGAGTATAGAGAAAAGAAGAAACCTGTTGAAAGTGTTGCTAACTGGCCCAGATGGAAAACAGAGTGGACAGTGAGAGAGAAAGAAACCATTTGCGAAAGTATTGTTTACTGACCCAATCAGGAAAAGAGCAGACCTTATTTCAAGACAGAGTACCTTGTATTAAGAAAGAGTAAAAAGGATAGCAAGTCAAGAGACAGAGAAAAGGAACGTTAGAAGACAAAAGCAAGGTGTCAAGGACATTAAAAAAGCTGAAGAATATTATTTTTGAAATATATGAACTTATTAAAGTAGTTGCTTAGGACTACCTAAGAATCACCTACTAAAGTGACTTTGCTGAGAAGCAGAACACAGGAGAAAGGAGTTCCTTTTGAATAGTTGCAGGGACAGAGTAGATTACATTTGGACAACACACAGTTTTCCTTTGAGACTCAACAACGACTGACAAATACCACAGTTAGTTTGTGTTAGGTGGGGAAAAACCATAGCTTTGGGATAGTTAAGAGTTATAACTTTTCATTTCTCAAAATAAAGTATATAAAATGGAAGAAATTTGCCTCTGTCCTTCTGACACCCCTCAACATGCACACTGTGATTTAGAAATGTCATTAAATGTAATATGTACATCTGTCTATGATATAACGATTTTAATATCTGAAATAATAGTTTCATAATATCTCAATGGGTTATAGAGGTGTATTATTTTGTCATACTGCTAAATTTGAGTATATTATATACTGCTACACAATGCATCATGTAAATGAAAACTTGTATTGGCAATGTTGAATGGTATAAATAATTGCAACAGTGATTGACTGATGTATTGGTAGGTGCCTCCCTTTGCCTTTCACTGGTCTCCATTTAGCCTCTATTTTCATCTTGCCTCTCGGCTGATTACCATGAGGTAACCACACCACATGATACTGCATCAGACCTCAATGTGAACTTCCGAGGACCTCCTCTCCCTTTCCTTGAACATAGCCTTGCAATGAATCCCAAAAAGGCCGACGATGACAGCTCATTGACAATGCCCCAAAAATATGTTTTGTGACGGGCTAACAGTACTCCCTCTCTGGTACTCTATCAATGGGACCAATTAATTTTGCACTCTTAAGTTCCTCTCTGTAGCACTTTTAGTCTGTTTGCGTCTGAGTAGCATGAGGGTAACACCAGGAGCAGCATATAAACATCATACCCTTAAAGAAAGTGCTGCACGTTGACAACCACCCTTTCTACCCATTCCCCAGATCCACCTCCACGCCTTCTTTCAGACATCTGGAAGAAAGCTCACAGTAAGCCGAGACCAGCATACATTTGTAAATCCTCAATTCTAGAATAAGGCCAAGGCCTCACCTCCCCACGCTCCCCTTTGCATGTCATTCACATCCCTAACCCATGCCACTACCTCCCACAATGCAACATTGTATTTTTAATGCAAACCTGCAGCTAGATCTCCAGATTGAAGTTCTATTTCCCTCAGCACTTCCTTCCACTGCAATACCCACTTAAAGTTGATAACTTCACTGTCAGGTTTACAAAGTGACCTCAGAAACTCTTTACTCTAAAGAGGAAGAGCTATAACGGTAACACCGAGTATCGTGGTTGGTCCCTACACCAACAGCATCAAAAGCAGCCTACAGAGATATTTGCAGAGTGTGCAATAACTTCCACTGTCCAACTAACCACTCTCTCAAGCCCCACTATCTTTGTTTCATGTGCCTCTACCAGTATTATTTTGGCATCTATTTCTCTTGCAACCTAAATTATGAAGCTATTTATGAATGATTTGTGACCATCATAATGAATTATATTTGGAAACTTCGGCTTTTATTCCTTCACTCTTCTTCTTAAGACATGAGCAGTGGTTTGATGAATGGCAGAGGAAACACAAACATGTCCATGTAATATTTAGCACTTGAAACAAAGATAAAGAGCATAACTATACCTGGAGGGCTCTGAAGACTGGCAGACTTCTGCAAAAGAAAGCAAAGAAGCAGAATAAAGAGTACATTCATGAACCTATTCATAAACAGATACATTGGAACATGTATTCAGGGTAGATAGCGTGCTCCACCACGGGATCTTCATTGATATTCATAAGCGTTGAATATTGCGGCATTGGTGCAGGATCTCTGAATACTTAGAGAGAAGCCTCCCCTCAATTAAATCAAATTCACATTTTTGGGAAGCCTGTCTGGGTTCTTTATAACTTTTTCCCAATCATAATTTACCATTATTAAGCACTTCATCAACTTTTCATCTTAAATTCACCTGAGAGGTAGAAATTATGCATTGGTAATAGTCTATCTATGGATTCTCCTCCCAGAGATGCCTTGTCTTGATACATTTTCCCCTCAGCATCAGCTGCCTGGTAAATTTCAACAGGGGCTTTAGTGTGGCTCAACATCGTCTCTTGACTCCTTCGTGTATCGACCGCACCACTCCTCAACTACGAATGGGACGTTGGTCACTGTGCTTAAGGAATGCATTATGCCCCTCACCTCAGTTCCCCACCTTTTCTCCCAGACTCAGTTGAGTGAGGAACAAAAGCCAATTAGGCAAAACAAGTCCCAAACCAGGACACAAAGATTCTTTATTTTTTACAAAGCAGCGCTCCGCACACTCTCTTGAACGCTCAATCACAAATAACGAAGAATAGAAAACAAACACACCAACAAACTCGTTGCAGCCTCTATAGAGGGGTAGGCAGGGAGAGTGAAGAGGAATCTCTGGGAGGAGAATCCATAAAAGTACATTACCGGTAAGTTATTTTTCCTTCAATGGATTGCCTTCTCCCATAGATTCCTCATCTTGATAGTCTCCCAAAGCAGTGCCCTTAGCAGGAGGAGGGAATGGAAGCTAAACCAAGAAACTGTGCAGCACCACCTTATCAAAACGGGCATCAGTGCCTTGAGCCTTGTGCAAGCTGTAGTGTTTGGTAAAAGTATGTAACAACACCCACGTTGCAGCCTGATGAATGTCTCTCCCTGGCACTCCTCTCTGAAAGTCTGATGAAGCCACTGCAGCCCTGATGCAGTGAGCCCTTAAACCTGGCTGCACTTCTTTACCTGCTTCCTGGTAGCATCCAGCTTTGCATAATACAATCCAGAAAAATGGTCTATTTTGTAATGACTCGTCCGAGCCAAGACTGGGGAAAAAGCACCAAAGAGCCAATTGCCCCTCTTGATGGCCCTAGCCCTAGCCAGGTAGAAACTCAACGCCTTCTTAGGATCAAGCCTATGGAGCCTCTCATCCTCCTTGGAATGGTGAGGTGTCAGGAAAAACACTGCAGGGTCCACCCCTTGAGTAGTGTGAAACTCTGAAGCCACCGTCAGAAAGAAATTGGGACGGTCTTTCAAGGACATCTTCTCCTTAAAGAACTTTAGGAATGGTGGTCACTGACACATCTAGCAGACGTGATCACCAACAAGAAGGCGGTCTTCAGATTAAGGAGTCTAAAATAAACAGAATGCAACGGCTCAAAAGGAACGCCATCAAAAATGTCAGAACCAGATACAAATCCAAAGCCAGGACAAGGAATGGCATAGGAGGGAATTTATTCAGAAGGCCCTTCGGAAACTGGCCAACCACAGGTAAGGAAAAGAAGGAGCCCCACCACAGTGTGCTCTTGAAAAGAGATAGAGAAGCCAGATAGCCTTTAACCGTGCCCACTTGAAGGGCTGACTTGGCAAAGATCAACAAGAACTCCATCACAGTGGGGGTTGGGCTTGCCAAAGGGTCTGCCCTTTTCTCCTTACACCATACCAGAAACTTTCCCCACCTGCACGTATACAGTGACCTAGTGGAAGGTCTGTATGCAGTCATCAATACCTCCAACTCCTCATTGTCCAGGTCCCTGCGCTTACCTTAGCATTTGAAGAGCAATGCATGCAGATTGAGGGGTTCCATGTTCGGGTGATGCACCCTACCATCCAACTGGGACAATAGGTCCGGTCTCGGAGGAAGCCAGAGGTGTGGCCAAACGGGCAATTACAGAAGGTCTGGTTACCTTGTCCTCCTCGCCCAATCCAGGGTGATTAGGATCAGGCGGGCCCAGAAACTCCTCAACCTCCTGAGAACCCATGAAATGTCAGGTATTGGCAGGAACACATAGTGGAGCTCGAAGAACACTCCACTAGAAAAGCGTTCCCCAATGACACAAAATCCGGTGTAAATTCCCTCGAGCAGAACTGTCTGCATTTCACGTTGTCCTTCGTGGCAAACAGGTCCACCGGTCGGGTTCCCCCCTAGGATCCGGGCAATTTTCGTGCTTATGAGAGGCCATGCTCTTCCTGCTCAGAGCAACTGCCAACCAGTGTTTCTCTCATCATTCAACTCTTCCTTCCTGTTCTCTCTCAAACTTCTATGATGGGCGTGGGCTTGATATTCTATTCACTGTTTTATAAATATTAATACAAATTCCACGAACAAGAAGGACAAGTTTTTACTTGTAATCTGGGATAGGTTGGATTTGGTGTCCTTGAGGGGTCAATTGCGGGTTAGGCAAGGCGGCTCCATTTAAAAGCAAACTCTTCCCCGAAAAGCCAGCTGCTTGCAGTTGTGGGGTCTGACAGCAGGATTAAATGAGCATGTGGTGGAGGTGATTTTACCTGTATGGCTAACATAACAAATGAGGCTATAGATTGGCATCCTAACTTTAAATCAGGCACAAAGTATGCTACTATGAAAGCCTGCTTTAGCAAGAATTATGAACAATGGGAATGTACTATTAAGATTTCGACATTGATAGGCGATCATAGTTACCAATATATATCTAATGTTACGCATAGTTATCTAAGAATGCAGCCCTACCTGTTCCAGACCCCTAGCCTGGCGGTCCGCAGCTTAATATTAAGACTATGTACAAATCAATTATCTCTTTTTGTCTATCTTAGTGCCTTCTTTAAGATTCCCTTGGCACAAAGAGAATGTCAAATATGTAGACTAGCGGCACGATTGAGACCCCGAAACATGTTTTCACCGAATGCCAAGTACTGGGCCCCATTTACATGATTTAGTTAGGTGAATATGTTCAGTTATGACTCGATAAAAAGTGATACGTTTTGGAATTATTGTTTAAACATTTAATCCCAGAGTCTACAAATCATGTTGTATTGGATCTGGCGACATTGTAAAAACTGTTACCCGTAGACAGTAAGATATATCACTTAAGGTGAGACTGATACATTTGAGTGACTATATGCCTATTCTGATCGACAGTAAAGAGATGCCGGTATGGGTCAATCTTAATTACCTACTCAGTAATGATGATAATTTGGTATAAATATGGGTTTTTAATGACACAGTTAGAGTACCCCTAAATTCTGTTGCCCCGGTGCCTTTGGATCTTAAATGGACTGTGTTGTGTTCTGTGAATGTATCGTTAGTGAATGTGGGGAGTACATTATGTTATGTTATGATTTCATAAATGTAACATATTTTATAAACGTGTTTAAAATTATTTCATAAATGTATTTTTATCTCGTTGATGGATTGGATTGTTTATTAGCCTTAGTTTTAGTCCTAGTTTTAGTTTATGGTTGAAATGGTTTTAGCTCAAATGTTAAATGTGATTTAAATTCTATGTTATGTAAATATTATTATAGAATCAAATACAAATAAATACTACGTGATCTTAATACTCCAGCAAGGGTATCTTGATTAAATTCATGAACAACCACCCTGCAATGCAGTTTGACAGAGTCCACAGGGTGGGCCTGCGATCTGCCTATCCAGGGTCCAGACCGCGAGATGTGCTGGTGGCCTTCCATAGCTATGCAATGAAGGAGAAGGTTATGGAAAGAGCGAGGAAGGCAACCTCTATCACCTACAATGGCCAAGAAATATCACTGTACAAGGACCTGGCGAGAAGCACCCTAATTAAGCGGCGCCGGATGGGGCCGGTTCTGTCCTTCCTTAGATCGCAGCAAATCCGGTACAGGTGGACCCACCCTTTTGGTTTGTCTTTCATGTGGCAAGGTTCCCAGCATAAGATCACGACCTGCGACCAAGGGATGTCTTTGCTGGGCCTGGAGGGGCAGACCCTGCCCCTATTAGAAGGCCCAGATGAAACCCCGGCAACTCGAAAGCCATGGGAATGGTCTACAGCCAAGCGCAGGAGAGGTCGCAGGAGACCCATGAACTATAGTCGCGGTGCTAGCGACTGGGTGACGGGGCAATGCGGTCCTGAGACTATCCGTGGTGGTGCTCGGTTAACGATAAAAGCCCGGGGAGGGCATTACCGACAGCTGTTTTCTAGGGGTTGTTGGGTTGTTTGCATGAGTTGTGTGGGATACGGGTTGGGGTGGGGTGGCCGGGAGTCTTGGAATGGGGAAGGGTTTCCCTGCGTTGGGAGTTTCCGGGTTGGTTAATGGGTCCGGCTCTCGTGGCAATTTCACGAGGGGGGCTGAGGGCCAGTCGTTCCCGCCTGGAGGGGGAAGGGAGAGGGAGGGGAACTGGGTAGGGGGGGTGGGAGAAGTTCTAGATCCAGGGCTCAGGGCGCCCCGATTAGGCACGGTGCTCTTGGTATGCTCATGTTGCAAACAATTAGCTCACCACTTGAGGAGCTGCTCACAGGGCTTTTCAGAGTTATTATGTTCCACATGACTCAGGCTAATGGTTAGTTCCCAGGTTGTAAAATTTCTTTCCCTAAACGTAAACGGTCTCAACTCCTCAGTTAAGCGGAGAAGAGTCGAGAAGTTTCTCAGGAGGGAGCAGCCCCTGTTAGTGACCTTGCAAGAGACCCACGTACACACCAAGGACTCTCAGAGAATTAGATTCTGGGGCTACTCCAAACTGGTTCAGGCCACGCAAGCCTCCAAGAAAGGGGGGGGTCTTAATTGCTCTACGGGACGGATCGGGTCTTTCCATTAGAGATATGCAGAAGGATACTCAGGGGCGGTATTTGGCCATCCTAATGGAGGGCCTGGGCGAGATCTTCACGGTGGCAAGCCTATATGCCCCTAACCAGGCCCAGGATGACTTCCTACAAAAGTCTCTCACGAGACTGGGGAATTTCGCTGTGGGTAACATTGCCCTTATGGGGGACTTTTACATGGCTTGGGATCCCGCTATAGATAGGAGCTCCACATTGTGGGGGAGTCAGAACGGCCCATCAGGGGATCTGGTTAGGAAAATGCAGGATTTGGCCCTAGTGGACACCTGGTGGGAGATTTACGGTCAGATGAGGGGGTGCACATTCTTCTCACATGTCCACCGGTTGCACTCCCGGATAGACTACGCCTGGATCTCAAAGCCACTGTTAGGGAGGGCGATGGCACTGGAGATAGGATTGATCGCGTTGGGGGATCACGCCCCGCTCACGCTGATAATGGCAGTCCCCAGGGATCCCCGTCTGTCTGGAAAGGGAGGTACCTTGTCCCGCTGTTTAGAGACCCGGTCTTGGTCGGGGAGTTAGAGAAAGAAGTGGTGGATTACACTAACAACAACAAGTGGGAAGACACTACCCCTCAGAATTGGTGGGACGCCCTGAAGGCCACGATTAGGGGTAGGATCATTGCAATTAAAGCGAGGAGGGAACGCGAACTGAAGTTAGAGTTACGGTTGGAATCAAGGTTAAATGAGATAATGGCTCGCATGGGCACAGTTAAAAATAAAGGGTGAGGGAGGAGTTTTGCTCACGTCGAAATCTGACATTGAAGCTCAATTTACCAAATTCTACACCACCCTCTATAGTTCAGACTTCCCCGTTAACTCTGATCAGGCTGCCTATTTGCGGGATGTCGACGTCCGACGGTTGTCACGGGACGATAAGGACTCACTGGAGGTTGAAATCACGGCGGATGAGGTGAGGAGAGTTATTATCAACCTTCCATCCGGCAAAGCCCCGGGTCCTGATGGGTTTGTCGTTGAATTTTACAAGACCCACAGGGAACTCCTGATTCCAATCCTTACTAAACTGTTAATTGCATGGGGGCGAAGGGCCTTCTCCCCAATTCTATGAATGAGGCTAAGATAATTTTGATACATAAAAGGGGCAAAGATCCGACAGACTGCGCGTCATACCGCCCTATTGCGTTAATTAACATGGACGCCAAGATTCCCATGAAATCCGGAAACAACCATTGCCAAACAGGAAGGTGTAACTCAGAAAGTTTGTTTGTTTGTTTATTTATTTCTAACGCGCACGAAACCCAAAGGTAACAGGGTGCAGCAATAAGAAGGTGCAAAACTTACAAGGTTACAAAATAGTTCACAGCACAACAAAATGTATTTACAGGTAATATTACAGAGGCAATATAACAGTGTCTCACAGTATACATACAAATGTGCAGGTTATAAGCAAGTTAGGATCCACAATTCACTAGATTACGAAGATGAACTAAGGCAGCCTAGATGAGGAAATTGTTATAGTGTAACTAGTGGTCCGTAGAGTTGAGCAGGTTGATATAGTTCTTTCTAATGTGTAGATATGGTTGGTCTACTCTAAGCTCGTGAGGCAAAGAGTTCCAGAGTTTAGCAGCATTCACAGGAAAACTGGTCCCACCAATCTTGGTAAGTCTAAATCTCTGTACCACAAGGCATTTGGCATTACTAGCTCTGGTCGGTCTGATAGACGTTCTTCTATTTAGTCTGTCTAAAAGGTAGCTGGGGGCAGCGTTGTTTAATGCTTTATGGGTCAGAGAGACCATTTTTAGCAGTATTTTATTGTAGATGGAGAGCCATTTATGTTGGTGTCTGATAGAGGAGATGTGTTCTCTTTTATTTATGCCCAGTGAAGCTCTTAAGGCGTTATTTTGAAGGGTTTGTAGCCTCTGGATAATGGCTTTGTAGCACCACTGTAAAGAGCAATGCAGTAATCCAGCCTAGAGAGTATTAATGCTCTAGCCAATATCATGCAGCTGTAATTAGAAAGGAATGGCTTACCAGCTCTGATAAGCTCACAGGTGTAAGCGGTGGTGGAGGCCAAAGATTTCACTTGTTTATCAAAGGACATAGTTGAGTCAAGGTAAAAGCCAAGGGTTTTTACCTCCTTAGTTACCCTAATGATCTTTCCAGTGATAGTAAATGAGGAATATTCATGGCCTAGTTTGTTGAGGTTAGAGCGGGTACCCAGGATAAAGAGCTGGTCATCCTGTCGAAAAGTCACTTTTTGTTTGGAAAACAGAAGAAATGGAGACAGAAGATAGAACTTGATGATTCCTTACTCGCCTAGCAGAAGTTAACGTCACCAGACATGCCACCTTTAAAAGTAAGGGGTCAAAGAGAACATGACCCACAACCCATCAGAAGGAGTAAAACCAAGTTAACTTCCCAAGATGGAGCCACATATTGGTCAGGGGAAAAGTGTAAACTAAGTCCTTAAAAAATGTGGCATCCACTGAAATAGTGAAGTAAGAGCCTTGCTCTGGGGTTCTCTTTAACAGAGATATTACTACAAGGTAACCGTTTACAGTACTAATTTGCAACCCTTGCACGGCCAGGCTCAAAGAGAAACAGGGCATAACAATGGGTCCAAAAATGTTTCCTCCCAACATTCTTCAACTTTCCTACACTTGCACATGTAGATAGCCTTATTGGCCAGTCGACAGGGAGAGTGCAGCACATCAGAAACCTCATCAGGCAAGTCACAGGGCCTCATTCCGAGTTTGGAGGCAGCCATGGCGCTACAAGCGCCATGGCTGCCTCCAAAACCGGGTCCGGTCTGGTTGAATGAGGACTTACCGGGGCATTCTGACCTGTGCGGACCCGGTAAATCCCCATTCAACCAACCATTCCCCATTCCCATAGGGCTCAATGGGAATGGGGAAGGCGCTAATTACGGGCCTGCAAATAGCGGGCCTGTTATTAGCGCTCTGGTCCCATAGCGGAACCCGCAAAGAACGTGTGGTCAGACCACATGTCCTTTGCGGCTCCCGCTAAGGGACCTCGGAATTGGGCGGTAAGGGTTTAACAGCACCGGTCTCCTTACTGGTGACCGTTAACGCTTACCGCCCAACTCAGAATGAGGCCCACAGTCTCTATACCTTGACCACCACTCAACACCCACACATGTAGACGGAGAGTGAGGGTTCAGGTTGAGCACCTGACCCCTGACTGGGACATCAGATCTGGCCTCAGGAGCAGGCTTTGAGGGCAAATTACTATTTCCAGACGGTCTGAGCAGTGTTGTACTGGGAACCAAAAGAGGCCCTGGAAATAATGTTCAAAGTGGCCCCATATTACACATTTTTAGCAAGACCAACCTTTTTATTATGAGAAACATTTGGAAAGAACATAGGTTACCACACAAAGGAGGCTCAGGGTGCACTGGGCTACCAGGAAATCTCCAGAGCTCCCTATAGGCCATTGCACCCACGCCCAGTGAGTAGAGGCCTATCAGGAGTTTTCTATATGCCAGTCCACCCATGGATCTGAGTACCACGTCTGTCAAGCTCAATCCAGAGCAATCAGGATTATGGTGGGCCTACATCTCTTTAACCTCCTGAGAACCAGTGGCATGACTGGAACCAGCAGGAATGAACACCAGAAGTTGAAGTATTACTCCACCAAGAAAGCACCCTCCAGTGCTCCCCTCGGAGGAAATTACCTCGACCAGAACAACTTGAACTTCTTGTTGTCCCTGGATGCTAAGAGAGCCAAAGGGTGAAGATCTCTGAAAGGACCTGCTCAGAGTGTCTGCCACCACATTTGGCTTCCCAGTCAGGCATGCCGCCTAGGCTTAGACATTGTTCTCTAGTTCCCAGAACTAAAACCGCATTGCGTCTCTGTACAAGGACAGTGACCCAACACCACCTCTCTTGCTGAGGTAACACATTACCACTGTGTTGTGCGTCAGAATCAGGACACATTTCCCCTGTATCGAAGGAAGAAAAGCCACCAGCGTCAGTTTGATCAGCCGCATCTCCACAAGGCACATATGACACATGCACTCTACCAGAGACTAAAGCCCACTCCCCCTGAGATGCCCCACGTGAGCATCCCAGATTTGCAGTGATACATTTGTGACAATTGTGGCCTTCGGCCAAGGCTGCCAAAATGGTTGCCCTGTCCTCACCACTTTCGACATTTGTCCGGATGTATACGAATTGCTCTAATCACAATTGATCACGGGAGAATTGCTTGCAGGAAAATTGATCTAATGTATTAGGTCAATTAGGACATATATGCAGGGGGAAACCCCCCGCAATCCCCCACCCAATCTAAAACCCTCCGCAATCCCCAGCCAATCCCCTTATATTATTTATTATCCCAAACCCTCCCACACATATATAAAAGAACTAAGATACAGGTAAAGGTCAATTGCACAGAAGGTCAATTAGGTCCACTATTATTAGGTCAATTAGGACAAAGGGTCAATTTGAAAAGGTTAATTTGGGTAATACTGAAGTGTCCAGGACTGCGTTGATACAGTGGAGAACCTGTGAAGGTGTCAACTGAATTTTTTAAGCTCTGGGAAAAGCCTAATTTGTCCAGTAGCCAGCAAGTGTCTTCGAGATCCCTTAACACCTGCTCAGGTGAGTGACCGTCATTGGGAAACATGCATTTCCTGCCTGCTAAAATGAGCCGCCACTACTGCTATCAATTTGGTAATATCCTCTCGCGGAGGTCAACCCGAAAGGCAGCACCATGAACACTGCATGAACTGCATGAGATGACTGACCATAATATATTGGTGTGTTTGGCTAGTGTGCAAGAAATATTGATGTTTTCAGGGCCATACTCCCTGACTCAAAGATCTTTTTACATATTGCGTCAATTGTTTTATGGCCCCTATCCAGCAGCAAATTCAGAAGAGAAGACACTGATTTCACTTAACTGTAGCGGCCTGTGCCACCAGGCTCACAGGTGTTGGATGTCTTGATAGAAAGACTGGATCCATAGGCGCCAGCTGATATTTTATCACCAATACTTTATCTACCACCATGGCAAACAAGGCAATTGTCAGAGTGGGATGCGAACGGCAATGGCTGCATTGAAAGGCAGAAACATTTCTTTTTGCAGATCTTTGTTTTACATGTCTCTTAGAGCATACTGGACTAAAGACTTCAAAGGCACGATGAGGCCTAATGTCTCCACCCTCTTCTTTAGTATTTTGCTAAAGGCAGTATTGGGATGACCATAAGGAGAACCCCCACCTGAATTCTTTAAATCCAGATTTAAAATGTATCCAACTCACTCATGTCAGGTTAGGATGCCTGCATCATCCGCAATTAGTTCTGGTAAGGATTGGTGACTTGCAAAAAGAGGGGCTCTAACCCTGCCATCACCTTCCTCATTGAAAATTGATTGAATGGTTTGGAAGTACTGTGCCCTGGTCTTAGGGACATAACTTTCCACCAATTGTGTCTTTCTGGCAACAGCGTTAGCAGCCTCAAGCAAAGCCACTGTCAATGAGTCAACGCTCAACCTCAGAACCCAAAGAATACACCGAGGCTCTGTAGAGCTCTGGAAGATCAAAGCACCAAGCTCTGTGGCATGCGGTTGCTACCCACATGGGTAACTATACCCGTCAGCAAAGGTGCAGTGAGGCCGACATACTTTTTGTTGGAAATAATGCCTTACTACCACGTGAGTCCGAGGATTCCCCACATTCATCCCTCCCTCAGTACCTTTTTTCTTCTTATGAGGACAAGTGGACGAGTGATTCACTTCGAGACATCGTCTCATTCTCATTCCTCTGTTTTTGCTCCTTCCCAGGAGGACGGCACTCCGTATCCATCTTTGAAGACTTCTGTTTAGTTGGGGTGGAAGCCGGACACTTGGAGGTGGGAAGGGCTGAGCCAATTTTGCAGTCCTTTTCCTGAGTGCCCTGGTGTTCATCACCTGGCAGGCGCTGCACTGCACAACATCTTGAACTGCACCAAGGTACCGCATACACATTTTGTGCGGATTGGTCATTACAGTGCCTGCATCTTTTAAACCCCCAAGGTTTAGGGGTGCAGGGCATCATGGCGCAGTAAGAAATTAAATGTAAGCCTCCTAAGAAAATAGCGTGCCGGGTGTGAGGAAAACAGAAACTAGGGCCGTGGGAGAAGAGTGTGCCATGTGTGGGGTTATAGATGAGGACCATCGTAGGTTATAGTGCTAAGCTACACTACTTCCCCTGCTGAAAGTGTCATAGAACAGCTGCCATTGTGGGGTATCCATTAAGAGGAGGAATCTGTCGGAGGGTGGAATACATTAGAAGGTGTACCTTTCTGGGTACAGGAGTAACACAGTACCAGACACCTCAGGTGAGGAGCAAGAATGGGATGTAGTAGGAGGGGAATAAGGAAGATGAAGTGAAGAAGGAAGGCAAAGAAATAGACAGTGAGAGCAAGAAAGTTCCAGAGGGTCAGGTTGGTCCCAGACAAGACCAAACTGGGGGAGGAGAAATAAGACTGGGACAGGGAGATTACAGTCAATTCAGAGAAGAGAAGAGGCCTATAGTAGGTTCAGAATGGACCAAAGACTCTTCTCTACCTCTCCCTGCGAACTGCGACAGTGGGCCCTGCTTGCAGGAATTGGTGCCAGAGTCAATCATGTGGCATGGCACCCAGGAAATCCCACAACTTGCTAAAGGAAAGAAGAGGGTCCAGACTCCTGTGAGCCTGCAACGTCAGAAAAGGGGAGGTGAAGCAAACTGCCTCCCTGGTACTGGACTGATCCGGACATAAGCCCTGTACCTCCAAGGCCAGGCTCCCTGTCCCATTGGGAAGCACATTTCTTTGGAAAGAAGATCATTCTGAATCTTACTGTTTCTCCTGGAGAGATTCAATTTTTTGCGTTGCAGTTGGCCCCTAATAGAACAAATACTTCACAAGCAGTACTTGGCCTTGGCACAAACCTTAATCCCAGGTGTCCTAAATGACAAAACTTGTGCTAGATAGGCTTCCAGAAAAAGTATAATGAGATTCCTCCCTAGTAAACGTTGTCTGAGACCACACACTGCCAGATATATTCAATACTTATTAATTCAATGCAGATACCCATGATGGGAAACTATGAGAACAAGGAAGTAACTTTTCCAAATCATTCTGCTCTCTTTGCAAAGATGTAGCCCCTCTGTTCAACTTTCCCACTCTCTACAAATTGTACTCCCTTTGCTCATACTCAAATACAGTTATTTCCACAAAATACGATTTCAAATGTTGTTGTGCAGATAACAAGTTCTACTCTGGCTTGCTTTGAAATGCCCTTGATTCCTTTGTTTCTACAAAGGTAGACAATGAAAAGATAGAATCTAAAGCATCAAAGAGGTTTTTTAGTAGTCCATATCATCAGAATCTTCAGATATAGAAACAGACAGATCAAAAATGCCAATGCATTTTGGATAAGGAATCCTTTATCAGGGAAAATCTGTCCATACTATAGGACTCCATGAGAGGATTTGCCAGTATAAGCAGCACCGCTAATAACGGTCCCGGTAATAACGGCTGTTTTTTGCCGATGGAGGTCTGATTCACCAACAGCTCTATGCAGGAGGAAAACCAGCTAACCCCCACTGGTAAACTTGTAATTTGCTGGTCCGGGAAAAGTGCCGGTCAACGTTATTACAAGCACTTTTTTTTCCAGACCAGCAAACATAGAATGAGCCCCTTTGTCTTTCAGTGTATTATCATATACATGTAAAATTCTCCACTGCATGTACAAAACACTACATAGAAGTGCTCCCATGTACCTACGTATCTCAGGGATCTAAATAAGGATTTGAAGAGCAGGAGCTAAAAGCAGCTCCTGATAGTGAGCATCTCAAAGTATGCAGGAGCTACTGCTGAGCAACAAGGAGCTGGTACCTTGTTTGCTGCATATATAACTTATACTTGAGATGCCAAACGTACATTTATGTTGCTTGCACATGACACATTGTTATCTTCTGCATGTGTACAGTGGTACATTCTACACTTTCCCAAACACACACAGTTAATGTCATGTAGGTATGTGTGTATGGTACCAGATGGCCTCGCAGTCAAAGGTAGCTTCTGGTAGCTGTTAGTGTCAAGCCAACCAGGCTCTGCTAGGCTATAACCAGGAGCTACACAGCTCCCAGCTGCCAGCAATTTCAAACCCTGTATATGCACAGTGACTCCTCCCCTCACATCCAAACCTCTAAATAATTGCATTATTTCCACATTCAGTCCAAAAGTATGTTTGGTTATTTCCTTTAATAATATTTCCTCGGGTAATGTCTATTTAAGTAAACTATATTTGTCTCCCATTACTGGATATTTGAATCCATTTCAAAACACTAGAACCCGGTTTACTGAAATGTTATACACCTTTTCGATAAGAAAAGGTTCCATTTGGATCCACCGACATATTGCTACAAATATTTACACAAGCCAATAAAAGGGACAGAATTTTCACCCGCTTTATCAAGCAAAAAAGATGTGTGTTCGATGTAAAAGGAGTGAGAAACAGTGATGTGGACAGCAAGTTGCGAAATGTCAATGCTTAACGATGGCGTGGCATTACAACGCCAGACTTTTTGATACATTCTTTGCTAACTAAGCCAATCCCTTCAGGTCTGCACCAGTTTGTAAGCATTGTGCGAGAATGAGCTATTAGAAATTCCTGACCTGAACAGGGTTCGGGGGTCTTCCCGGCATGGCTCTCGGGGGGTCAAAATGGATGACTTTTCGTTCGCGAATCACTTGCAGGCAGCCCTCTGTATCTATCTTGAAAAGCTGAAAAAATAGAGTCCCACACAGGCATATTGGTTTGAATTTTTGTTAAAATATTTGTTCAATTTATACATCAATATCTGTGCATTTAGTTAAACCATTTAAAAGCAACAATTACAAAAATGACCAACTCAAGATATTCATAATTCAAGACCAAAAAGGTATTGATATTTAAGGACATGTGCAGATGGCTAAAGTAACAAGAAATATCCTCACATGAAGCACACAACATGTTACGCATGCTCATAAAAGTGAGATGCATAAACTGAATTCATTTTATAAAGCCAATGCAAAGACCAGCACACACAAACCACTGAGCTAAACTGAACCACCACCTACCATTAAAAACTCCAGGAATAAAAGCAAGACCCTATCCTTCAAAGAACATCTTGCCAACCGCTGATCGCTTCTCTGAGCTCTATTCTCCCCCTCTGGAGTCCCCTTCCTCCTCAGCTCCCTTACACATCCCAGCTCATCTGCTACCCCTGCACCCTGTCCCTGTTGTACTGAGCTCTGTTGCTTCCCAGTTAGGTTCCTGCTGTATAAATCCCATACATACAAAAACAACAAAAGGAAACAATCTGAAAAGAAAATGTTTTGCAAGATATTCTGATAGCACGTTCAATGGCACAAGGCACCAAAAAAGAACATATCATATACATTTTGATCCACAATATATTAAGAACAAAAAGGGTTTACTGTGACACAAAAGACAAACTATTAAATATGTTGTGGTAAATAAATGGAGTTGCTATGGTCAGTTAAATTAACCACATCTTCACAGAAGGCATAAGGGTCATAGCGGAAAATGTTGAAGAGGCAGATGTGCAACATTCTGAGATTAGGCATGACTGCCCACATGCATTTGTATACATTCTGGTGAACGGAATAGAAGAAACAGATCATAGGTTTTAATCTGAGCGTGTCTCTTTCCAAGAAGGAAGGACATTTTGAGAGACAAAATGATGTGAATACTCAGCAAAAGAAGCTATAAAAAAAGATTTTTTTAAAATTGGGTGTACAATCTAAACTGCTTTTTACATTTCCAGTAATCACTTGCAGTAAATATTGTAATCATAATTTGTTTATTTATTGGTGTCCAACAATTCATAATTTAACACAAAAAAAATCACATGATTTGTCGACAATACATACAATACATAAAATAATACAATTAAAATACATATATTGTGTAACAATTGTTAACAAGAAAATGACTTGATTTCCATTAACAAAATCTGCATTTACATCATAAAACCATGAATAATTCTCATAGAGAATAAACAACTCTTAGCGTAGTGTCTGCCAGACAACTATATATCTAATAACCTCTCTTCATCACTAATAAGCGCTACAAAATTCATATTCATTCATAGGTGCAGTGACTAAAAGTGTCATAAATGTTAGAGGCAAGTACTAAAAACATACAACTACGTTGATTGAGTACATAGCATTCTTCCATACATAGTACATTGCTATAATCATTCTTCAGATGCAGTGTTTAGACATGCGTGCCAAAAGTGAATGGACGCAACGTATTCATAGTTGTGTACATAGCGGCTATACAAACATCTATATAGATATATTAAGTTAGGGTATGCTGTCAAGATATGTCTGATTGTTTCAAGATTACCACCAGTATTGCAAATACAGCAGGTTCTTTGATCAGGCGCCAGTTGCCATTGTGTGCCATACGTAGCTCTGACTGGTAACTGATTCAGGCACATAAATAGTCTAAATCTACGTACAGCAGGGGAGGGACATCTTATCAGGTACTGTTGGGGACTGCTATATCTATACATTATCCCTTCAATAAAAGTATGATTGTGCAATTTTTCCATGCATTCGAAGTTATCTGTCCAGTCTTTCATCTTAGATTTATGTATAAAGGCTCTCTTAATCCTCCCATATCCCCCACATTTAGAGCAGGATAGTGACCAGTTCAGTATAGAATAAGACTCCACACATTGCTGGACATATTTTTCGGGGGGGCCATTGCCTGCGCTAGGTTAAGGATTCCTTTACCAATGATCCTAAGCATTGGATTGATGGCAACGGTCTTTCAAGGGGAGCAAGTCTCTTTGATACTGTACTATAGCCCTGATAGAAGTAAGACCACATTCGACCCTAATATATTGAATAGGGCACAACTTGAGGAGATTAACAGGCCGATTCATGGAATAATTAGCGCGGCGCAAGTGGGCAAAAACGTGCGAATCGCAGTGGAATAGCGAAAATCGCAGTGCAAGTGCGAAAATCGCACGAAAAGCAGCGCACATCGATTCATGGAAGGCCGTGCGCGAGAAAACCATCGGATGTGCGATAAAAAAGTGCGCGGCGCACGTGGGCGCACAGGCCATCTAACTGCGTGCGCCAGGTCACAGCGAAAATCGCACATAGCGCGGCGCACGCAACAAAAGTAGGCGGAACACGGGGCGCAACACTCGGAATGGGGAACAACTTGACAAAATGTGGGCGTCACGGGGGAAGTACAGGGTACAAGTGCGCGGAACGCTCACCTACAACACGTATTCATGGAATAGAATAGGGCAAAAAATCGCACGCTCAAACCAGCGCACAGGCACAAACACGACCGCCACAAGAAAGCAGGCGGTAGCGTCTCTGTGCCTGGAACAAATGTGTGCCAAAAGGTGCGCCAACAAATAGCACCTATATACAGCCATGATGAATGTCCTATACTGTGGCCCTCCAGGACAAATGACGTGCAAAGGGGTACCCACAAACACGGACACCCGCTGACAAAAAATACGTGTGCGTGTATACCGGGGTGCGCGGGAAGTCTCACACGCGATTTGGCAGGGTACGTGGATTTCAGGGCTGCGCGGGAAATTGCACACGCGATTTGGCAGGGTACGTGCGCGGGAATTACCACACGCGTTTTGGCTGGGTACGTGGATCTCAGGGGTGCGCGGGAAGTCTCACACGCGATTTGGAAGGGTACGTGGATTTCAGGGGTGCGCGGGAATTTCCACACGCGATTTGGCTGGGTACGTGGATCTCAGGGGTGCGCGGGAAGTCTCACACGCGATTTGGAAGGGTACGTGGATTTCAGGGGTGCGCGGGAAGTTCCACACGCGATTTGGCCGGGTACGTGCGCGGGAATTTGCACACGCGACTTGGCTGGGTACGTGGATCTCAGGGGTGCGCGGGAAGTCCCACACGCGATTTGGCCGGGTACGTGCGCGGGATTTTCCACACGCGATTTGGCTGGGTACGTGTATTTCAGGGGTACGCGGGAAATTCTACACGCGATTTGGCTGTGTGCTCCCAGGTATTTCCTGTACACCCTCCACGGCCCCTGCAGGCAGCCGACACCACAGGGGACTACCCTGCACACCTGCTCATGTCACCCAGCACCCCACCCCCCAGCAGTGCAGGGGCAGCACCACCAGGCCCCCACTCATGTCCCCCTGCACCCCCACACCCCAGAATCCAGGGGCACCCTCCACCAGGCCCCCACTCATGTCTCCCACCACTCCCACCCCCAAGCAGTGCAGGGGCAGCCTCCACCAGGCCCCCACTCATGTCTCCCACCCACCCCCACCCCCCAGCCACCATGGGCAGCCCCCACCAGGCCCCCACTCATGTCTCCCACCACCCCCACCCCCCAGCAGTGCAGGGGCACCCTCCACCAGGCCCCCACTCATGTCCAACTCATGTCTCCCACCACCCCCACCCCCCAGCAGTGTGGGGCACCCTCCACCAGGCCCCCACTCATGTCTCCCACCACCCCCACCCCCCAGCAGTGTGGGGCACCCTCCACCAGGCCCCCACTCATGTCTCCCACCACCCCCACCCCCCAGCAGTGCAGGGGCAGCCTCCACCAGGCCCCCACCCATGTCTCCCACCACCCCCACCCCCCAGCCACCATGGGCAGCCCCCACCAGGCCCCCACTCATGTCTCCCACCACCCCCACCCCCCAGCAGTGCAGGGGCACCCTCCACCAGGCCCCCACTCATCTCCAACTCATGTCTCCCACCACCTCCACCCCGCAGCAGTGTGGGGCACCCTCCACCAGGCCCCCACTCATGTCTCCCACCACCCCCACCCCCCAGCAGTGTGGGGCACCCTCCACCAGGCCCCCACTCATGGCCCCTATCACCCCCACCCCCCAGCATCCAGGGGCACACTCCACCAGGCCCCCACTCATGTCTCCCAGCACCCCCACCCCCCAGCAGTGCAGGGGCAGCACCACCGGGCCCCCACTCATGTCCCCCTGCACCCCCACCCCCCAGCATCCAGGGGCATCCTCCACCAGGCCCCCACTCATGTCTCCCACCACCCCCACCCCCCAGCAGTGTGGGGCACCCTCCACCAGGCCCCCACTCATGTCTCCCACCACCCCCACCCCCCAGCAGTGCTGGGGCAGCCTCCACCAGGCCCCCACTCATGTCTCCCACCACCCCCACCCCCCTGCCACCATGGGCAGCCTCCACCAGGTCCTCACAATCCCCAATCATGTGCGTTATGGTCAGCCTCCACAGCCAAAAAGCCCTACCAAGTAACCCATTCACCCACATGGAAATGGAAATTACATGTTACACCCCCAATGTTCATGAAGCTAATGAACCCATGTCCGTCACACACAATGGTTGCAATTGAATGGGAAAACACCCAACATGACATGCATGAAACCAATGAGATGATACCACACAGTGAAGTATGAAAACAAAATTGTATTAAAAAAAAGAAAGAATGCTAAAGAAATGAAACAAACTACAATGGGAATGAAAAAAAATAAGCTGCATGTCCGTATAAAAAAAAAAAGAACACAAAATCCTAATCCAAAAAAATGTCGTCCAAAGTCAAATGTAAAAAAATATCTATCCAATTAAGAACTATGTAAAAAACTTCCAAGGGTCCATGAGCCCAACTGAACAAAGGAAACCTACAAAAAAACCTAACTAAAATGCAACTATATACAAAAAGTGGAGCAGTGTCCATCGACTCCAAATCATAAGAACAAACAAAGGAAACCTAAAACTAAAGAACTATATACAAAGGCGGCGGGCAAGTCCAGCGGCTCACTCCGTGGTGTTCCGGGCCAGGGCATCATCGAACTCCTGTTCGATGTCCCGGAGGCGGTCCAGTTCCATGGCCCCGAGGGTCCGCAGGGACGACGCCGTGTCCTCCTCCAACCCCCTGCGGATTGCCTCGAGGCACTCGGCCCGCCTCAGGGCCCTCCGCATGGAGTTCTCCACCCTGACCATTGTGAGCCGCGCCTCTTCCGCCCGCCGCCGCTGCGCACCTATGGCGTGGCCCAACCGCTGCCACACGGAAGACACTCTCTGTCCTGGGTCCTCCTGCCCTCCGGCCGATGCCTGCCCCTCCGATGTCGAAGGCCCCGAGCCTTCATGGCTCCCACCATGTTGCTGCTGCTGCTCTCCCTCTGCCCGTGCACTGCCTCCTGCTGCCTGCACATCCTCCGCCGGCTGGGGTGCAGTTGTTGATGTGGCCACCCCTGCTGGACGTCCGACTCCCGACTGTGGCAGGGATGCCTCCTCCACCAGCCTGGCCGCACTGTCAGAGGCAGCTCCACAGGGCACCCAGGTGACTGATGGGTGGGAAGATGGCACAGAGGACGACTGGCGCGTAGGGGGTCCAGTTGAGGAGGGGGTCGGAGCAAGCCCCATCAGACGGAGGAATCCAGCCTGGGTGACCTGTCCCAGCAGGCTGACGTGGTCAATGAGCCATTCGAGATGACGTGCAGTCTCTCCATGAAAAGACTGCAGGTCACCTCGCATGGCCCGTTGACGCAACACCACACCAGCCAGGACAGGCTCAACCCGGACCTGGATAGCCACGTCCGCAGGCAGAGGAAGGCCAGTTGACGTCAGCTCATCCCCTGCCTGAAAACGGGTCTGGACGTAGGCATCCCTGCTGGTGCAAGATGATGCAGGGACAGGATCGGGGACAGGATTACACACAGGCACCTCCGCGGCGGCCTGTGCTGCCTCCTGTCCCTGGTCCTGCACTGCACCACTAGCACCAGGGGGATCCCCACCTCCAGACCCCGTCTCTGGTGCTTGCACGGCCTCCTCCTCCACCAAACCCCCCACCAACCTGGATGACTCCGTGCCATCTTCCCCTGTTGGGCCCTGTGGGGTCCCAGCTGCCCCTTCTGCTGCCGAGGAGTCCAACTCCAACCTCCGCCTCTTGGACCTCCCCCCGGCAGCTGCGGCCTGGGACGCGGCACCGGACTCCTCACTCCCCGACGAGATGACAACACGGGAGGGGAGCCGGGCCTTGCGTCTCTGGCTGGCGGTGGGATCCCTGCCGCTGTGCTCCACAGCACCTTCTCCGCCCTCTTCATCAGTTGACGCTGCAGACAGGGAGAAACAAAACACAGGCATCAGGGCACTGTACAATGGACACATACACACATGACAGTTGCACATGAGTGGCATTGGCAAACCTCAGACATGTCATCACAATCCCCAACACACATGTCATTGCAACTCGCACACGAGCCATACCACAGCCATATCGCAACTGCCACCACCATCCCTACACATACAACAGCATGAGCAGCCAAAGGTGAGCCAGACATCACATGCAACACAGGAAGTGCACCACACATGTACACACACCACCACACTTGCATGCATGTGTACACCTCTGACAAGTGTCGCACTGTTCAGACGGGCATCCATGTCACATCTGCCAATCAGGCTTCCACATACCGCTGTAACATGCATCCATGTTGCATCACTGTTGCACCCTTGTCAAATACACACACATGCACATGTACACAGTGCTCATACATGCAGCCGAAAACAACATACATGCGTGACATCACGGACATGTCTACTTACATACACATTCATCCAAACATGTGTGCCCACACAACTGCATTTGGCATGCAAGCCTACACACACAAGCACCATCCATGTCTCATACATTACAGCCCTCGCATGTGTCAGCCCCCCGGCCCTGTACACCCCCACCCATACTCGACCCCATACAAACAGATGTGCAACCTGCACACTACCGAATAATCACCACACGCACTGCTCACAATCAGGATGCATGTACACTCACTGCTCGACTCTAGACGGGTCTGCTTCTCTAGGACCGGGACGTGGAGCGCTGGGGATATGTGTTCCAGGACCCTCATCTGTTCTTCCGACAAGTGGCCCCGGCGCCCCTTGGCATCCGCTGCCTTCAAGAGGCGCCGGGCCTTGTTCAGGGTCCTGGACCTGAGTCCTCCCATCGCTTCCTGACATGTTGTAAGTCGCGGACTGCCACCCCCTCCGCGTTGATGGCAGTCACGATGTCAGTCCAGATCCGAGTCCGTCCTTCCTTGTCGGCGCGGGAACTTCCGAAGAGGGCATCATACTGCCCCAGGACTTGCTCCACCAGGACACCAACTTCGGTGGCACTGAAGCTGGTGCCCCTCTGCCTCTCTGGCCGGGGGTTGTCAGTGGTCACAGATGGTGTTTGCCCCGACATGACAACCCCAGAGGCAGGAGTGGGTGGGCAACTGGGTCCTGGGGCTGGGCTGTGGAGCGATGGAATCCCAGTCGGGAGTCTTCGGTTCCAGCAGGGGTGGTCACAGCAACAGCACCCCTGGCTGATGTGCAGGCAGCAAATGGCAGTGCACGTGGGCAGCAGGCAGTCAGGCAGCAGCAGATGGCAGGTGGGAGCGTGCTCGGGGCTCTGGGGGGCAGTAGTTCGGCCTTCTGGGCAGGAGCGTGGTCTTCCGTGTGCATACGCGTGGCCAGCTTGATACGGAGTGATTTGGCACGTGAAAAGTCTGCACGTCAGCGTGAAATTCGAGGAAAGGCCCTTAGCGCGTAAGCGCGTCAGCACGCATACGCGATTCTATTGGACCAAAGGCCCTCAGCGCGTAAGCGCGTCTGTGACGTGACCCGCACGGGTGTTTCCCACACAGCACGTGATGAGAGCACACGTGGAAAGACTGCAAGTCAGAGTGTCATCGCGTGTCATTGGACAGCACGTCAGAGTGTCATCGCGTGTAATTGGACAAAAGTGCGCGTACACGCGATTGGCCTATGTATGTGTATATCAGGGGTGCGCGGGCACTTACACACGCAAGTACGTCAGCGCACCTGTATCCCGGGGTGCGCGGGAATTTCCACACGCTATTGGACGGGGTACTGGATTTCAGGGGTGCGCGGGTCACACGCTTGCCTACAACACGCGCAACGCATAAATTTGCGCGCTAACAAAATAACAAGCTCAGACCCAGGATGAACATACCGTTCCTAGCAGCAGTGGGCGTGGGCTACCAAAGGAGGAGGAGGAGGATAGTCAGGGCCAAAATATTCACACCCAGAACCAGCCTTTTCGGGATGCCTGATGACCAGGTGCATGGGAGGTACAGGTTTCCACCACACATTATACTGGACCTGGTGAGTGAGTGGGAGGATGACCTCACATCACCCACCCTGTGCTCCCAACCACTCAGCTCCCTGGAGAAGGTCCTCAATGTACTGCACTTCTTAGCCACTGGATCATTTCAGCGGACAAGTGCCATTGTGGGTGGGGTATCACAGGCCACCCAGTCACGCTGCCTACACCAGGTCTTGAACATCATCACTGCACGCCCATCAGTCCGCAGGCACATATACCTGCCCAGAACACCTGCAGAAAGGCATGCTGCCGCCCTGGATTTTTACGGTGTGGCACGATTCCCCAAAGTGCTAGGTGCCATCGACTGCACCCATGTGGCTCTACGTCCCCCCAGGGCATCAGAGCACATCTATAGGAACCGCAAGCACTGGCATTCCATCAACGTGCAGGTAGTATGTAATGCCAAGGGAATCATCACCTCAGTATATGCCAACTATCCCGGGTCCACCCACGACAGCTTCATTTACTGAATGTCCACCCTAAGCCGGGACCTAGAAGCTGGGCGGCATGGCGATACATGGCTGCTTGGTGAGTATGAATGCCACTGCACATGCATGCATGTCAGATACTGAGCAAGGTCACAACCCCACCAATGATACCAATCACCACCTCCACAGGGGACAGTGCCTACCCTCTCAGCCCCCACATGATGACGCCAATTCTTAACCCCACCACGCCACCGCAGGTAAGATATAACACAGCCCACATTACAACCCGGGGCATAGTGGAGCGCACATTCGGAGTGCTAAAGTCACGCTTTCGCTCCCTTGACCGTTCTGGCGGGCAGCTGTTGTACGCTCCCCCAGTAGTGTGCAGGATCATAGTGGCAGCATGTGTCCTGCACAACGTTGCAACATGCCGGGGCCTGGCCGTGGACATGGTGGTGGCCCCACATCCCCAACCACATGCACAGCCGCTGCGCATGGGAGGGGAAAGGGCACGGGGGGAGGCAGCCCGTACACAGCTAGTGGCTACTTACTTCACATAGAAATCACACCCCTGTGGAGTGCACACTGCCCTGGCACATTCCATCTGACAATCAATGATGACTCAACCTGACACTGATCCTGAATGTCTGGAGAATCAACCGTGAAAACCATATCAGCCTGAGATTGTTCACCTAGAAGTGTTACAATGTGTGCATCCCTACCCACACAGACACCACCAATGCAGTTTTGTGAAGAAACACATTCAAGCAGCTAAAATGAATACCCACTTGCAAAATGCAACAAGAGGACAGTGCCATGTCAGCCAACCCATCCCCAGCACCGCCACAGGACACACCGTGCCATGTCATGCTATTTGCAGGTAAACAAAGTAATCCCCACAACATGACACTAGTGTCACAATGTACAGTGTCCCTAATTGAAACTTGCAACACCTGAAATGCTCACAGTAATGTAGGACCAACAACAAACTTGAGCAGGTACTACCATTAACATGACATCACAAATGTTATGAATTAGTAGTCTCACCACCTGGAAATGCCTGCACTCCCACCACTACCAACTGTGCAGTGTTGGCGCCATGTAGAGTTGTAGGTGCACTGCTGCCAACATGGACCCCATCTCCAAACTAGAGGGCCTTGTGTAGACATGAGGAAGGGACCTGCAAATTGGGAGGTAGACACAGATGATGAGTTACACATCAATGCAACATGCAGTGTACAACACAACAGCAATATGCACTAGGAATGTATACACAGTATTGACTAGACTACCCACACATGTAGTGGGAGTCCAATGTCACCATGTACGTCAATGTCACTTGGGCACACCCTTTGCAAGCCCATGGAAACGGGAAGCAGTAGGGGTGTGTGTGACTCAAACCCAAGCATCTGAACCAAATACATGACAAGCCTGCATGTGCCCAGCCACAATGCAGCGTATGCCCACAGGAACCACGGAAGGCAACAAATTGTCCCAAAAAAATTGGGAAAAAAATAATTAAAAATAAACAAAAATAAAAATAAAAAAAAATCAAAAATGGCCATTGATGGGCCCAGGGGGGTTTGGGAGGCCACCCAGGAGGTCCGAAGACAGGGTGCACACCAAAACCCACCTGTGTGGATCCTGGGAATAAAAAACACCTCCATGGGCTCATGGCCCACACGGCTACCCTATTGTGGGAGTATCACTGCTGTCGCTATTATCACCCTGTGCAGCTGCATCCGGAGGTGGTTGCACCATGGGAGGCAGCCCACGCAAGGCCCTAGTCTGCTCCTCCATGGCTGCAAGCATGCGGGTGTGGTAGGTCTGGTTCTGGAGGATGAGTGTGCGGAGGTCCCCATGCAACAACTCACGGGATGCCCGGACCTCCGCCCTCGTTGCCTGCATCTCAGCTGAGAGCGTACGGGTGAGACGCTCCAGCTGCTGTTCTGTCCTTTGGTGTGTTGAAGCCTCAAGCTCAACAAGAGTCGTCCTGAGGTGAAGGAGCTCCTGCCTCAGGGCTTCCCTGTGGCCCTGGGACTCTATGGAGATGGCCTCCTGCAGAGTCGCCAGTGCCGCCCGCCTGTCCCTGTTGGACGCCAACATGTCCTCCCTGTGTGACTGGCAGATGGAGTCGGTTGCCTGCTGTAGTCGCTCCATCAGCCTTTCAGGGGGGACAATGGAAGTGGCCACCCTATCCATGGCCTGAGCCATCATCTCGGATGATGCTGCCTGTTGGGTTGCCATACCGTAAATGGATTGCTCCCATGCGGTATTGCCAGGTGGCGTACGGCCACCACGTCGGCGGGCACCACACCTGTCTGGGGCAAGGCGAACTGTGCCTTGCTGTGCCGGCACTGCCTGAGGCTGCAGGACTGCATTCCCCCTCTGATCGGCTGGCCCAGGAACAGGATCAGATGTCGCGGAGTGTGACCCTGCATCCGTAACCACCAAAGGCGTAGCTGCCAACACCGACATCCCCATTGAGGGTTCTGACCCTGGTGCAGGTGGGTGGGACAGAACAGTATCCCTCCCTGGAACACTCACCTGCGACGGCACGTAGGTCTCATCATCCGAATCAACACCTGAGTACAGCTCGGGGGAGGTGCAGCCAGAGACACCCCTTGAGAGCACGACCTGCAGCACTTGTGGGTTCTCACCCACCACCACACCACGTCCCTCACTGGTGGTTGGTCGGCCCTCGGACCCCTCCTGGGTCTGCACCATCTCCACAACCCCAGCAGTATCAGGTTCGTCTTCCCCTGCAAAGACATAAAAACAAAGAAATGGAAACAGGCATTAGCACCATGGCACACAATGAGGGCTGTGAAGCAACAGAACCAGTACTTGATTGACACATGTCCCACATGACTAAAACCCTCCCATGCATGCACCCTCACTGCATATGAAGGGCAGGCAAATGGCACACACTGATGACACCAAGATGGAAGATGAACACATTTTCTGCATGCTGCCTGGCAGTGGCATCACACATTGGCCTGTGATTGCCAGGTGAAACACACATGCCATCACACAGATGGCATGTACCATTGCTATTGAGTGAAGATGGAGAGGAGGGCAGCACCTATTCATTCAGTCCAGTTCCCGCATGTAATAGCTTTTCTAATTCAAACAGGTCAGATTTTTCACCTGGAGCTGCCAGTCCAAAATGGTCCAATTGCACAGGGACATGTGTGAACAAATGATATCCAGGTAACAAAGTCACTCCACTTTACCATAGCCATGTCAGACATGTGAATAGAGGACTGCGAAATGCCTAGTAAAAGTGGTGGAATGCAAACAATCTGACTGAATGAACAGTGAAAAATGAGCAACAATGTTGTGCGAAGGTGACACTTCAAGGGCAACTGGCGTGCAGTTGGGCTAGATGTCTACTGTTGGCAGAAGGGATACTGCTATGGCCAAATGCAGCTGCGCAGGATGTATTGCATGAAGCACATGGCTGACCCATACGACTCAGGCGCACACACTCTCACCTGGCACACAAACAGAAGCCCTCACACACACCATGCACATGGATGACACACACATGCATGTGCACTCACCGGACAATGCCTCGTAATCAGGCAGATCTCCTACGCCTTGGATCTGTTCCTCCGTGACGTAGGTCCCAGCGACTGACTCATGTTGAGTGAGTTCCATGTCTACTACTGGAGACCCACCTCCAGTCACTAGAGTTGCGGCATGACTTGAGGCCAGCTTACTCTTTGCCCTGCGCTTTAGGTCATTCCAGCGCTTATAGCAATCATTGGCTGTGCGCCTCACGATTCCAAGGGCACTTACGATGTCCGCAACGGTCTGCCAGTGTGCCTGGCGTTGTGCAGGTGTGGTCTTGGATCCTGCAACAATGACCATCTCGTTATCATGTGCGGACACATACTCGACAAGTGCATTCAGTTCGTCATCCGTGAAGCTGGGCTTCCTCGACGGGCCGGACTGTGTAGCCGTGTCTGGGGCATCAGCCTGTGCCGGACGAGCACTCTTCCTCTTCCGCTTGGAAGGTGGTGGTGATCCCGAGTGTCCTGCGCCGCTCTGGACACTAGGGGCAGGAGCCCTGGTGGACTCTGTATCAGGAGTGTGGGATTGCACACTCAGCATGGAAGTTGGTGCAGGCATTGGCTCAAGTGTAATGGTGTCAGGGGGAATGTCAGCAGGATGGACTAGGACCGACACTGTCCTGGCTGGGTGTGTGAGAGCTGGGGTGGATGGAGCCGCAGCTGCCCCTGCAGCCTCTCCGCCCTGCCTACTTGGGGCAGCAGATGACCTTGCTGCCCCAGATGCACGTGGCATGATGACATCAACGTGCACCAGCGCACGTGTCATAGGCCTGCTGACCTGGAAGTCAGCCATGGAGTCAGCCAGGTCTGGTGCCACAATGGGCTGGTCCAACAAGGGCTGAGCATGGATGGTGTCAGCCACATCAGCCTCAACGGGAGGGGGGGGATTATGGGTGCCCTTGACTGGTCCTCCACACATGGGGGGACAGGCTCACCCTGCAAGTAACGACCACGTCCCCTACCGGATCCACCACGGCCACCACTTGTGGCTCTTCCACCTTTGCCACCCTTACGGAATCCTCGCCTCCCAGCCATGGCACTGATGTTAATGTGCGTATGGGAGTGGCTGTAAACTATTGTCCTGGGCAATTGGGGGTCAAAGGGGTTGGGTACCAGATGGTAATTGTACCCTAGTGCTCTTGCAAAGCTGAATGTAACCCCTGGGGAAAGATGACGGGTCACGCTACGCACAGGAGCCCCAAAAAAGGGAGATGACGTGCACGCAACCCCTCCTAGACAACGTGTGCAGAAAGAAAAACCTGCACTACGCTGTGGCACCCAGTAACACAAGAATGAACGTATGCGTGTCACACGCAGCCTAGAATGACCTCTGAAGGGATAGGCTACACACGGGGCAAGCACAGATGTTAGATACGTGCGTGACTCACCGTCTGCCAGGTAAAAGAGCGTGAAAAAGGAGCGCGTTTGGTTGGCAACACCCCCGCCAAAAGAAGATTTGTACGCTGTCTGAGGAGACAGGACAACAGTAGAAGGGAACACTGTTTGAGGGAACAGGCCCAGGTAAACCAGTAAAAGAGAAAAGAGAGAACAAGCTGTCAGAGGTAACAGGGAATACGAACTTGAAACGCCGTGAAGTAAATCGCGCGTGAAACGACAAGAAGTACAGAATTCACCCACTCGCTCTCCACGAAAAGCACATACAAGGAAATGGTGTTCTACACGTACCTTTTATACAGGCCCACACGTCCAGCGTCACTTACGCGGCGTGTACGCGCTAGGGCCATTTCCACCAATTACACACTTTGTCACTTCTGCGTGTAGGGCCATTTCCACCAATTACACGCTTTGTCACTTCTGCGTGTAGGGCCATTTCCACCAATTACACGCTTTGTCACTTCTGCGTGTAGGGCCATTTCCACCAATTACACGCTTTGTCACTTCTGCGTGTAGGGCCATTTCCACCAATTACACGCTTTGTCACTTCTGCGTGTAGGGCCATTTCCACCAATTACACGCTTTGTCACTGCCGCGTGTACGCGCTAGGCCCATTCCCACCAATTACACGCTTTGACACTCGGACGTGTCTTTCATTTTTTTCACACGCAACATTTTCATACGTGTGCCCAATTCAACGTGCACGTGACTTCATAGACGCGCATACGCTGGCGACGCGTTTACGCGCTAAGGGCCTTTCCTCGAATTACACGCAGACGTGTTGGATTTTTCACGTGCCAAATCACTCCGTATAAAGCTGGCCACGCGTAAGCACACGGAAGACCACGCTCCTGCCCAGAAGGCCGAACTACTGCCCCCCAGAGCCCCGAGCACACTCACACCTGCCATCTGCTGCTGCCTGACTGCCTGCTGCCCACGTGCACTGCCATTTGCTGCCTGCACATCAGCCAGGGGTGCTGTTGCTGTGACCACCCCTGCTGGAACCGAAGACTCCCGACTGGGATTTCATCGCTCCACAGCCCAGCCCCAGGACCCAGTTGCCCACCCACTCCTGCCTCTGGGGTTGTCATGTCGGGGCAAACACCATCTGTGACCACTGACAACCCCCGGCCAGAGAGGCAGAGGGGCACCAGCTTCAGTGCCACCGAAGTTGGTGTCCTGGTGGAGCAAGTCCTGGGGCAGTATGATGCCCTCTTCGGAAGTTCCCGCGCCGACAAGGAAGGACGGACTCGGATCTGGACTGACATCGTGACTGCCATCAACGCGGAGGGGGTGGCAGTCCGCGACTTACAACATGTCAGGAAGCGCTGGGAGGACTTCAGGTCCAGGACCCTGAACAAGGCCCGGCGCCTCTTGAAGGCAGCGGATGCCAAGGGGTGCCGGGGCCACTTGTCGGAAGAACAGATGAGGGTCCTGGAACGCATATCCCCAGCGCTCCACGTCCAGGTCCTAGAGAAGCAGACCCGTCTGGAGTCGAGCGGTGAGTGTACATGCATCCTGATTGTGAGCAGTGCGTGTGGTGATTATTCGGTAGTGTGCAGGTTGCACATCTGTTTGTATGGGGTCGAGTATGGGTGGGGGTGTACAGGGCCGTGGGGCTGACACATGCGAGGGCTGTAATGTGTGAGACATGGATGGTGCTTGTGTGTGTAGGCTTGCATGCCAAATGCAGTTGTGTGGGCACACATGTTTGGATGAATGTGTATGTAAGTAGACATGTCCGTGATGTCACGCATGTATGTTGTTTTCGGCTGCATGTATGAGCACTGTGTACATGTGCATGTGTGTGTATTTGACAAGGGTGCAACAGTGATGCAACATGGATGCATGTGACAGCGGTATGTGGAAGCCTGATTGGCAGTTGTGACATGGATGCCCGTCTGAACAGTGCGACACTTGTCAGAGGTGTACACATGCATGCAAGTGTGGTGGTGTGTGTACATGTGTGGTGCACTTCCTGTGTTGCATGTGATGTCTGGCTCACCTTTGGCTGCTCATGCTGTTGTATGTGTAGGGATGGTGGTGGCAGTTGCGATATGGCTGTGGTATGGCTCATGTGTGCGAGTTGCAATGACATGTGTGTTGGGGATTGTGATGACATGTCTGAGGTTTGCCAATGCCACTCATGTGCAACTGTCATGTGTCCATTGTACAGTGCCCTGATGCCTGTGTTTTGTTTCTCCCTGTCTGCAGCGTCAACTGATGAAGAGGGCGGAGAAGGTGCTGTGGAGCACAGCGGCAGGGATCCCACCGCCAGCCGGAGACGCAAGGCCCGGCTCCCCTCCCGTGTTGTCATCTTGTCGGGGAGTGAGGAGTCTGGTGCCGCGTCCCAGGCCGCAGCTGCCGGGGGGAGGTCCAAGAGGCGGAGGTTGGAGTTGGACTCCTCGGCAGCAGAAGGGGCAGCTGGGACCCCACAGGGGAAGATGGCACGGAGTCATCCAGGTTGGTGGGGGGTTTGGTGGAGGAGGAGGCCGTGCAAGCACCAGAGACGGGGTCTGGAGGTGGGGATCCCACTGGTGCTAGTGGTGCAGTGCAGGACCAGGGACAGGAGGCAGCACAGGCCGCCGCGGAGGTGCCTGTGTGCAATCCTGTCCCCGATCCTGTCCCTGAATCATCTTGCACCAGCAGGGATGCCTACGTCCAGACCCGTTTTCAGGCAGGGGATGAGCTGACGTCAACTGGCCTTCCTCTGCCTGCGGACGTGGCTATCCAGGTCCGGGTTGAGCCTGTCCTGGCTGGTGTGGCGTTGCGTCAACGGGCCATGCGAGGTGACCTGCAGTCTTTTCATGGAGAGACTGCACGTCATCTCGAATGGCTCGTTGACCACGTCAGCCTGCTGGGACAGGTCACCCAGGCCGGATTCCTCCGTCTGATGGGGCTTGCTCCGACCCCCTCCTCAACTGGACCCCCTACGTGCCAGTCGTCCTCTGTGCCATCTTCCCACCCATCAGTCACCTGGGTGCCCTGTGGAGCTGCCTCTGACAGTGCGGCCAGGCTGGTGGAGGAGGCATCCCTGCCACAGTCGGGAGTCGGACGTCCAGCAGGGGTGGCCACATCAACAACTGCACCCCAGCCGGCGGAGGATGTGCAGGCAGCAGGAGGCAGTGCACGGGCAGAGGCAGAGCAGCAGCAGCAACATGGTGGGAGCCATGAAGGCTCGGGGCCTTCGACATCGGAGGGGCAGGCATCGGCCGGAGGGCAGGAGGACCCAGGACAGAGAGTGTCTTCCGTGTGGCAGCGGTTGGGCCACGCCATAGGTGCGGAGCGGTGGCGGGCGGAAGAGGCGCGGCTCACAATGGTCAGGGCGGAGAACTCCATGCAGAGGGCCCTGAGGCGGGCCGAGTGCCTCGAGGCGATCCACAGGGGGTTGGAGGACACGGCGTCGTCCCTGCGGACCCTCGGGGCCATGGAACTAGACCGCCTCCGGGACATCGAACAGGAGTTCGAAGATGCCCTGGCCCGGAAAACCACGGAGTGAGCCGCTGGACTTGCCCGCCGCCTTTGTATATAGTTCTTTAGTTTTAGGTTTCCTTTGTTTGTTCTTATGATTTGGAGTCGACGGACACTGCTCCACTTTTTGTATATAGTTGCATTTTAGTTAGGTTTTTTTGTAGGTTTCCTTTGTTCAGTTGGGCTCATGGACCCTTGGAAGTTTTTTACATAGTTCTTAATTGGATAGATATTTTTTTACATTTGACTTTGGACGACATTTTTTTGGATTAGGATTTTGTGTTCTTTTTTTTTTTTTATACGGACATGCAGCTTATTTTTTTTCATTCCCATTGTAGTTTGTTTCATTTCTTTAGCATTCTTTCTTTTTTTTAATACAATTTTGTTTTCATACTTCACTGTGTGGTATCATCTCATTGGTTTCATGCATGTCATGTTGGGTGTTTTCCCATTCAATTGCAACCATTGTGTGTGACGGACATGGGTTCATTAGCTTCATGAACATTGGGGGTGTAACATGTAATTTCCATTTCCATGTGGGTGAATGGGTTACTTGGTAGGGCTTTTTGGCTGTGTAGGCTGACCATAACGCACATGATTGGGGATTGTGAGGACCTGGTGGAGGCTGCCCATGGTGGCAGGGGGGTGGGGGTGGTGGGAGACATGAGTGGGGGCCTGGTGGAGGGTGCCCCTGGATGCTGGGGGGTGGGGGTGCAGGGGGACATGAGTGGGGGCCTGGTGGAGGGTGCCCATGGTGGCTGGGGGGTGGGGGTGATAGGGGCCATGAGTGGGGGCCTGGTGGAGGGTGCCCCTGCACTGCTGGGGGGTGGGGGTGGTGGGAGACATGAGTGGGGGCCTGGTGGAGGGTGCTCCACACTGCTGGGGGGTGGGGGTGGTGGGAGACACGAGTGGAGGCCTGGTGGAGGGTGCCCATGGTGGCTGGTGGGTGGGGGTGGGTGGGAGACATGAGTGGGGGCCTGGTGGGGGATGCCCATGGGGGGTGGGGGTGGGTGGGAGACATGAGTGGGGGCCTGGTGGGGGATGCCCATGGTGGCTGGGGGGTGGGGGTGGGTGGGAGACATGAGTGGAGGCCTGGTGGAGGGTGCCCATGGTGGCTGGGGGGTGGGGGTGGGTGGGAGACATGAGTGGGGGCCTGGTGGGGGATGCCCATGGTGGCTGGGGGGTGGGGGTGGTGGGAGACATGGGTGGGGGCCTGGTGGAGGCTGCCCCTGCACTGCTGGGGGGTGGAGGTGCTGGGAGACATGAGTGGGGGCCTGGTGGAGGGTGCCCATGGTGGCTGGGGGGTGGGGGTGGTGGGAGACATGAGTGGGGGCCTGGTGGTGCTGCCCCTGCACTGCTGGGGGTGGGGGTGCTGGGAGACATGAGTGGGGGCCTGGTGGGGGATGCCCATGGTGGCTGGGGGGTGGGGTGGGGTGGGAGACATGAGTGGAGGCCTGGTGGAGGGTGCCCATGGTGGCTGGTGGGTGGGGGTGGGTGGGAGACATGAGTGGGGGCCTGGTGGGGGATGCCCATGGTGGCTGGGGGGTGGGGGTGGTGGGAGACATGGGTGGGGGCCTGGTGGAGGCTGCCACTGCACTGCTGGGGGGTGGGGGTGGTGGGAGACATGAGTGGGGGCCTGGTGGAGGGTGCCCATGGTGGCTGGGGGGTGGGTGGGAGACATGAGTGGGGGCCTGGTGGTGCTGCCCCTGCACTGCTGGGGGGTGGGGGTGCTGGGAGACATGAGTGGGAGCCTGGTGGGGGATGCCCATGGTGGCATGGTGGCTGGGGGGTGGGGGTGGGTGGGAGACATGAGTGGGGGCCTGGTGGAGGGTGCCCATGGTGGCTGGGGGGTGGGGGTGGTGGGAGACATGAGTGGGGGCCTGGTGGGGGATGCCCATGGTGGCTGGGGGGTGGGAGTGGGTGGGAGACATGAGTGGAGGCCTCGTGGAGGGTGCCCATGGTGGCTGGGGGGTGGGGGTGGGTGGGAGACATGAGTGGGGGCCTGGTGGGGGATGCCCATGGTGTCTGGGGGGTGGGGGTGGTGGGAGACATGGGTGGGGGCCTGGTGGAGGCTGCCCCTGCACTGCTGGGGGGGTGGGGGTGGTGGGAGACATGGGTGGGGGCCTGGTGGAGGCTGCCCCTGCACTGCTGGGGGGTGGGGGTGCTGGGAGACATGAGTGGGGGCCTGGTGTGGGATGCCCATGGTGGCTGGGGGGTGGGGGTGGGTGGGAGACATGAGTGGGGGGCCTGGTGGGGGGTGCCCATGGTGGCTGGGGGGTGGGGGTGGTGGGAGACATGAGTGGGGCCTGGTGGGGGATGCCCATGGTGGCTGGGGGGTGGGTGGGAGACATGAGTTGGACATGAGTGGGGGCCTGGTGGAGGGTGCCCCACACTGCTGGGGGGGTGGGGGTGGTGGGAGACATGAGTGGGGGCCTGGTGGAGGATGCCCATGGTGGCTGGGGGGTGGGGGGTGGGTGGGAGACATGAGTGGGGGCCTGGTGGAGGGTGCTCCACACGGCTGGGGGGAGGGGGTGGTGGGAGACATGAGTGGGGGCCTGGTGGAGGGTGCCCCACACTGCTGGGGGGTGGGGGTGCAGGGGGACATGAGTGGGGGCCTGGTGGTGCTGCCCCTGCACTGCTGGGGGGTGGGGGTGCTGGGAGACATGAGTGGGGGCCTGGTGGAGGGTGCCCATGGTGGCTGGGGGGTGGGGGTGGTGGGAGACATGAGTGGGGGCCTGGTGGGGGATGCCCATGGGGGTGGGGGTGGGGGGAGACATGAGGTGGGGGCCTGGTGGGGATGCCCATGGTGGCTGGGGGGTGGGGTTGGGGGGAGACATGAGTGGAGGCCTGGTGGAGGGTGCCCATGGTGGCTGGGGGGTGGGGGTGGGTGGGTAGACATGAGTGGGGGCCTGGTGGGGGATGCCCATGGTGGCTGGGGGGTGGGGGTGGTGGGAGACATGGGTGGGGGCCTGGTGGAGGCTGCCCCTGCACTGCTGGGGGGTGGGGGGTGGTGGGAGACATGAGTGGGGGCCTGGTGGAGGGTGCCCATGGTGGCTGGGGGGTGTGGGTGGGTGGGAGACATGAGTGGGGGCCTGGGGGGGATGCCCATGGTGGCTGGGGGGTGGGGGGGAGACATGAGTGGGGGCCTGGTGGGGGATGGCCCATGGTGGCTGGGGGGTGGGGTGGTGGGAGACATGGGTGGGGGCCTGGTGGAGGCTGCCCCTGCACTGCTGGGGGGTGGGGGGGTGGGAGACATGGGTGGGGGCCTGGTGGAGGCTGCCCCTGCACTGCTGGGGGGTGGGGGTGCTGGGAGACATGAGTGGGGGCCTGGTGGGGGATGCCCATGGTGGCTGGGGGGTGGGGGTGGGTGGGAGACATGAGTGGGGGCCTGGTGGAGGGTGCCCATGGTGGCTGGGGGGTGGGGTGGTGGGAGACATGAGTGGGGGCCTGGTGGGGATGCCCATGGTGGCTGGGGGTGGGTGGGAGACATGTGTTGGACATGAGTGGGGGCCTGGTGGAGGGTGCCCCACACTGCAGGGGGGGTGGGGGTGGTGGGAGACATGAGTGGGGGCCTGGTGGGGGATGCCTATGGTGGCTGGGGGGTGGGGGTGGGTGGGAGACATGAGTGGGGGCCTGGTGGGGGATGCCCATGGTGGCTGGGGGGTGGGGGGTCCTGGGAGGCATGAGTGGGGGCCTGTTGGAGGCTGCCCCTGCACTGCTGGGGGGTGGGGGTGGTGGAGACATGAGTGGGGGCCTGGTGGAGGGTGCCCCTGCACTGCTGGGTGGGGGGGGTGGTTGGGAGACATGAGTGGGGGCCTGGTGGGGGGTGCCCCTGGATGCTGGGGGGTGGGGGTGATAGGGGCCATGAGTGGGGGCCTGGTGGAGGGTGCCCCACACTGCTGGGGGGTGGGGGTGTGGGAGACATGGGTGGGGGCCTGGTGGAGGGTGCCCCTGGATGCTGGGGGTGGGGGTGCAGGGGACATGAGTGGGGGCCTGGTGGAGGGTGCCCCTGCACTGCTGGGGGGTGGGGGTGGTGGGAGACATGAGTGGGGGCCTGGTGGAGGGTGCTCCACACTGCTGGGGGGTGGGGGTGGTGGGAGACATGAGTGGGGGCCTGGTGGAGGGGTGCCCCTGGATGCTGGGGGGTGGGGGTGCAGGGGACATGAGTGGGGGCCTGGTGGTGCTGCCCCTGCACTGCTGGGGGGTGGGGGTGCTGGGAGACATGAGTGGGGGCCTGGTGGGGATGCCCATGGTGGCTGGGGGTGGGGGTGGGTGGGAGACATGAGTGGGGGCCTGGTGGGGATCCCATGGTGGCTGGGGGGTGGGGGTGGGTGGGAGACATGAGTGGGGGCCTGGTGGGGGATGCCCATGGTGGCTGGGGGGTGGGAGACATGAGTGGAGGCCTGGTGGAGGGTGCCCATGGTGGCTTGGGTGGGGTGGGTGGGAGACATGAGTGGGGGCCTGGTGGGGGATGCCCATGGTGGCTGGGGGGTGGGGGTGGTGGGAGACATGGGTGGGGGCCTGGGGAGGCTGCCCCTGCACTGCTGGGGGTGGGGGTGGTGGGAGACATGAGTGGGGGCCTGGTGGAGGTGCTCCACACTGCTGGGGGGTGGGGGTGGTGGGAGACATGAGTGGAGGCCTGGTGGAGGGTGCCCATGGTGGCTGGGGGTGGGTGGGAGACATGAGTGGGGGGCCTGGTGGGGATACCCATGGTGGCTGGGGGGTGGGGGTGGTGGGAGACATGGGTGGGGGGCCTGGTGGAGGCTGCCCCTGCACTGCTGGGGGGGGGGGTGTGGGAGACATGAGTGGGGCCTGGTGGAGGGTGCCCATGGTGGCTGGAGGGGTGGGGGTGGTGGGAGACATGAGTGGGGGCCTGGTGGAGGGTGCCCTGGATGCTGGGGGTGGTGGGTGCAGGGGGACATGAGTGGGGGCCTGGTGGTGCTGCCCCTGCACTGCTGGGGGGTGGGGGTGCTGGGAGACATGAGTGGGGCCTGGTGGAGGGTGCCCATGGTGGCTGGGGGGGTGGTGGGAGACATGAGGTGGGGCCTGGTGGAGGGTGCCCATGGTGGCTGGGGGGTGGGGGGTGGGGGAGACATGAGTGGGGGCCTGGTGGGGGATGCCCATGGTGGCTGGGGGGTGGGTGGGTGGGAGACATGAGTGGAGGCCTGGTGGAGGTGCCCATGGTGGCTGGGGGGTGGGGGTGGGTGGGAGACATGAGTGGGGGCCCTGGTGGTGCTGCCCCTGCACTGCTGGGGGGTGGGGGTGCTGGGAGACATGAGTGGGGGCCTGGTGGGGGATGCCCATGGTGGCATGGGGGTGGGGTGGGTGGGATTACATGAGTGGAGGCCTGGTGGAGGGTGCCCATGGTGGCTGGGGGGTGGGGTGGGTGGGAGACATGAGTGGGGGCCTGGTGGGGGATGCCCATGGTGGCTGTGGGGTGGGGTGGGTGGGAGACATGAGTGGGGGCCTGGTGGAGCTGCCCCTGCACTGCTGGGGGGTGGGGGTGGTGGGAGACATGAGTGGGGGCCTGGTGGAGGGTGCCCATGGTGGCTGGGGGGTGGTGGGAGACATGAGTGGGGGCCCGGTGGTGCTGCCCCTGCACTGCTGGGGATGGGGGTGCTGGGAGACATGAGTGGGAGCCTGGTGGGGGATGCCCATGGTGGCTGGGGGGTGGGGGTGGGTGGGAGACATGAGTGGGGGCCTGGTGGAGGGTGCCCATGGTGGCTGGGGGTGGGGGTGGTGGGAGACATGAGTGGGGGCCTGGTGGGGGATGCCCATGGTGGCTGGGGGGTGGGAGTGGGTGGGAGACATGAGTGGAGGCCTGGTGGAGGGTGCCCATGGTGGCTGGGGGGTGGGGGTGGGTGGGAGACATGAGTGGGGGCCTGGTGGGGGATGCCCAGGTGTCTGGGGGGTGGGGGGTGGTGGGAGACATGGGTGGGGGCCTGGTGGAGGCTGCCCCTGCACTGCTGGGGGGTGGAGGTGGTGGGAGACATGGGTGGGGGCCTGGTGGAGGCTGCCCTGCACTGCTGGGGGGTGGGGGTGCTGGGAGACATGAGTGGGGGCCTGGTGCGGGATGCCCATGGTGGCTGGGGGTGGGGGTGGGTGGAGACATGAGTGGGGGCCTGGTGGAGGGTGCCCATGGTGGCCGGGGGTGGGGGTGGTGGGAGACATGAGTGGGGGCCTGGTGGGGGATGCCCATGGTGGCTGGGGGGTGGGGGTGGGTGGGAGACATGAGTTTGGACATGAGTGGGGGCCTGGTGGAGGGTGCCCCACACTGCTGGGGGGGTGGGGGTGGTGGGAGACATGAGTGGGGGCCTGGTGGAGGATGCCCATGGTGGCTGGGGGGTGGGGGTGGGTGGGAGACCTGAGTGGGGCCTGGTGGAGGGTGCTCCACACGGCTGGGGGGTGGGGGTGGTGGGAGACATGAGTGGGGGCCTGGTGGAGGGGTGCCCCACACTGCTGGGGGGTGGGGGTGCAGGGGGACATGAGTGGGGCCTGGTGGTGCTTGCCCCTGCATGCTGGGGGGTGGGGGTGCTGGGAGACATGAGTGGGGGCCTGGTGGAGGGTGCCCATGGTGGCTGGGGGTGGGGGTGGTGGGAGACATGAGTGGGGGCCTGGTGGGGGATGCCCATAGGGGTGGGGGTGGGGGGAGACATGAGTGGGGGCCTGGTGGGGGATGCCCATGGTGGCTTGGGGGTGGGGTTGGTCGGGAGACATGAGTGGAGGCCTGGTGGAGGGTGCCCATGGTGGCTGGGGGTGGGGGTGGGTGGTAGACATGAGTGGGGGCCTGGTGGGGGATGCCCATGGTGGCTGGGGGGTGGGGGTGGTGGGAGACATGGGTGGGGGCCTGGTGGAGGCTGCCCCTGCACTGCTGGGGGTGGGGGTGTTGGGAGACATGAGTGGGGGCCTGGTGGAGGTGCCCATGGTGGCTGGGGGGTGGGGGTGGTGGGAGACATGAGTGGGGGCCTGGTGGAGGGTGCCCCTGGATGCTGGGGGGTGGGGGTGCAGGGGGACATGAGTGGGGGCCTGGTGGTGCTGCCCCTGCACTGCTGGGGGGTGGGGGGTGCAGGGAGACATGAGTGGGGGCCTGGTGGAGGGTGCCCATGGTGGCTGGGGGTGGGGGTGGTGGGAGACATGAGTGGGGGCCTGGTGGATGGTGCCCATGGTGGCTGGGGGGTGGGGGTGGGTGGGAGACATGAGTGGGGGCCTGGTGGGGGATGCCCATGGTGGCTGGGGGTGGGGGTGGGTGGGAGACATGAGTGGAGGCCTGGTGGAGGGTGCCCATGGTGGCTGGGGGGTGGGGGTGGGTGGGAGACATGAGTGGGGGCCTGGTGGTGCTGCCCCTGCACTGCTGGGGGGTGGGGGTGCTGGGAGACATGAGTGGGGGCCTGGTGTGGGATGCCAATGGTGGCTGGGGGGTGGGGAGACATGAGTTGGGGCCTGGTGGATGGTGCCCATGGTGGCTGAGGGGTGGGGGTGGGTGGGAGACATGAGTGGGGGCCTGGTGGGGGATGCCCATGGTGGCTGGGGGGTGGGGGTGGTGGGAGACATGGGTGGGGGCCTGGTGGAGGCTGCCCCTGCACTGCTGGGGGGTGGGGGTGGTGGGAGACATGAGTGGGGGCCTGGTGGAGGGTGCCCCACACTGCTGGGGGGTGGGGTGCAGGGGACATGAGTGGGGCCTGGTGGTGCTGCCCCTGCACTGCTGGGGGGTGGGGGTGCTGGGAGACATGAGTGGAGGCCTGGTGGAGGGTGCCCATGGTGGCTGGGGGTGGGTGGGAGACATGAGTGGGGGCCTGGTGGGGGATGCCCATGGTGGCTGGGGGTGGGGGTGCTGGGAGACATGAGTGGGGCCTGGTGGGAGATGCCCATGGTGGCTGGGGGGTGGGTGGGAGACATGAGTGGGGGCCTGGTGGAGGGTGCCCATGGTGGCTGGGGGGTGGGGGTGGTGGGAGACATGAGTGGGGGCCTGGTGGGGGATGCCCATGGTGGCTGGGGGGTGGGGGTGGGTGGGAGACATGAGTTGGACATGAGTGGGGGCCTGGTGGAGGGTGCCCCACACTGCTGGGGGGGTGGGGGTGGTGGGAGACATGAGTGGGGGCCTGGTGGGATGCCCATGGTGGCTGGGGGGTGGGGTGGGTGGGAGACATGAGTGGGGGCCTGGTGGGGGATGCCCATGGTGGCTGGGGGGTGGGGGTGCTCGGAGACATGAGTGGGGGCCTGTTGGAGGCTGCCCCTGCACTGCTGGGGGGTGGGGGTGGTGGGAGACATGAGTGCGGGCCTGGTGGAGGGTGCCCCTGCACTGCTGGGTGGTGGGGGTGGTGGGAGACATGAGTGGGGGCCTGGTGGGGGTGCCCCTGGATGCTGGGGGGTGGGGGTGATAGGGGCCATGAGTGGGGGCTGGTGGAGGGTGCCCCACACTGCTGGGGGGTGGGGGTGGTGGGAGACATGGGTGGGGGCCTGGTGGAGGGTGCCCCTGGATGCTGGGGGGTGGGGGTGCAGGGGGACATGAGTGGGGGCCTGGTGGAGGGTGCCCCTGCACTGCTGGGGGGTGGGGGTGGTGGGAGACATGAGTGGGGCCTGGTGGAGGGTGCTCCACACTGCTGGGGAGTGGGGGTGGTGGGAGACATGAGTGGGGGCCTGGTGGAGGGTGCCCCTGGATGCTGGGGGGTGGGGGTGCAGGGGGACATGAGTGGGGGCCTGGTGGTGCTGCCCCTGCACTGCTGGGGGGTGGGGGTGCTGGGAGACATGAGTGGGGGCCTGGTGGAGGGTGCCCATGGTGGCTGGGGGGTGGGGGCGGTGGGAGACATGAGTGGGGGCCTGGTGGGGGATGCCCATGGTGGCTGGGGGGTGGGGGTGGGTGGGAGACATGAGTGGGGGCCTGGTGGGGGATGCCCATGGTGGCTGGGGGGTGGGGGTGGGTGGGAGACATGAGTGGGGGCCTGGTGGGGGATGCCCATGGTGGCTGGGGGGTGGGGGTGGGTGGGAGACATGAGTGGAGGCCTGGTGGAGGGTGCCCATGGTGGCTGGGGGTGGGAGACATGAGTGGGGGCCTGGTGGGGGATGCCCATGGTGGCTGGGGGGTGGGGGTGGTGGGAGACATGGGTGGGGGCCTGGTGGAGGCTGCCCCTGCACTGCTGGGGGGTGGGGGTGGTGAGAGACATGAGTGGGGGCCTGGTGGAGGGTGCCCATGGTGGCTGGGGGTGGTGGGAGACATGAGTGGGTGGGCCTGGTGGAGGGTGCCCATGGTGGCTGGGGGGTGGGGTGGTGGGAGACATGAGTGGGGGCCTGGTGGGGGATGCCCATGGTGGCTGGGGGTGGGGGAGAGACATGAGTGGGGGCCTGGTGGGGGATGCCCATGGTGGCTGGGGGGGTGGGGGTGGGTGGGAGACATGAGTGGAGGCCTGGTGGAGGGTGCCCATGGTGGCTGGGGGTGGGTGGGAGACATGAGTGGGGGCCTGGTGGGGGATGCCCATGGTGGCTGGGGGGTGGGGGTGGGTGGGAGACATGAGTGGAGGCCTGGTGGAGGGTGCCCATGGTGGCTGGGGGTGGGGGTTGGTGGGAGACATGAGTGGGGGCCTGGTGGGGGATGCCCATGGTGGCTGGGGGGTGGGGTGGTGGGAGACATGGGTGGGGGCCTGGTGGAGGCTGCCCCTGCACTGCTGGGGGGTGGGGGTGGTGGGAGACATGAGTGGGGGCCTGGTGGAGGGTGCTCCACACTGCTGGGGGGTGGGGGTGGTGGGAGACATGAGTGGGGGCCTGGTGGAGGGTGCCCATGGTGGCTGAGGGGTGGGGGTGGGTGGGAGACATGAGTGGGGGCCTGGTGGGGGATGCCCATGGTGGCTGGGGGGGTGGGGTGGTGGGAGACATGGGTGGGGGCCTGGTGGAGGCTGCCCCTGCACTGCTGGGGGGTGGGGGTGGTGGGAGACATGAGTGGGGGCCTGGTGGAGGGTGCCCCACACTGCTGGGGGGTGGGGGTGCAGGGGGACATGAGTGGGGGCCTGGTGGTGCTGCCCCTGCACTGCTGGGGGGTGGGGGTGCTGGGAGACATGAGTGGAGGCCTGGTGGAGGGTGCCCATGGTGGCTGGGGGTGGGTGGGAGACATGAGTGGGGGCCTGGTGGGGGATGCCTATGGTGGCTGGGGGGTGGGGGTGGTGGAGACATGGGTGGGGGCCTGGTGGAGGCTGCCCCTGCACTGCTGGGGGGTGGGGGGTGGGAGACATGGGTGGGGGCCTGGTGGAGGCTGCCCCTGCACTGCTGGGCGGTGGGGGTGGGTGGGAGACATGAGTGGGGGCCTGGTGGGGGATGCCCATGGTGGCTGGGGGGGTGGGGGTGCTGGGAGACATGAGTGGGGGCCTGGTGGGAGATGCCCATGGTGGCTGGGGGGTGGGTGGGAGACATGAGTGGGGGCCTGGTGGAGGGTGCCCATGGTGGCTGGGGGGTGGGGGTGGTGGGAGACATGAGTGGGGGCCTGGTGGGGGATGCCCATGGTGGCTGGGGGGTGGAGACATGAGTTGGACATGAGTGGGGGCCTGGTGGAGGGTGCCCCACACTGCTGGGGGGTGGGGGTGGTGGGAGACATGAGTGGGGGCCTGGTGGGGGATGCCCATGGTGGCTGGGGGGTGGGGTGGGTGGGAGACATGAGTGGGGGCCTGGTGGGGGGATGCCCATGGTGGCTGGGGGTGCTCGGAGACATGAGTGGGGCCTGTTGGAGGCTGCCCTGCACTGCTGGGGGGTGGGGGTGGTGGGAGACATGAGTGGGGGCCTGGTGGAGGGTGCCCCTGCACTGCTGGGTGGTGGGGTGGTGGGAGACATGAGTGGGGGCCTGGTGGGGGTGCCCTGGATGCTGGGGGGTGGGGGTGATAGGGGCCATGAGTGGGGGCCTGGTGGAGGGTGCCCCACACTGCTGGGGGGTGGGGGTGGTGGGAGACATGGGTGGGGGCCCTGGTGGAGGGTGCCCCTGGATGCTGGGGGGTGGGGGTGCAGGGGGACATGAGTGGGGGCCTGGTGGAGGGTGCCCCTGCACTGCTGGGGGGTGGGGGTGGTGGGAGACATGGGTGGGGGCCTGGTGGAGGTTGCTCCACACTGCTGGGGGGTGGGGGTGGTGGGAGACATGAGTGGGGGCCTGGTGGAGGGTGCCCCTGGATGCTGGGGGGTGGGGTGCAGGGGGACATGAGTGGGGGCCTGGTGGTGCTGCCCCTGCACTGCTGGGGGGTGGGGGGTGCTGGGAGACATGAGTGGGGGCCTGGTGGAGGGTGCCCATGGTGGCTGGGGGCGGTGGGAGACATGAGTGGGGGCCTGGTGGGGGATGCCCATGGTGGCTGGGGGGTGGGGGTGGGTGGGAGACATGAGTGGGGGCCTGGTGGGGATGCCCATGGTGGCTGGGGGGTGGGGTGGGTGGGAGACATGAGTGGGGGCCTGGTGGGGGATGCCCATGGTGGCTGGGGGTGGTGGGAGACATGAGTGGGGGCCTGGTGGAGGGTGCCCATGGTGGCTGGGGGGTGGGGGTGGTGGGAGACATGAGTGGGGGCCTGGTGGGGGATGCCCATGGTGGCTGGGGGGTGGGGGTGGGGTGGGGGTGGGAGACATGAGTGGGGGCCTGGTGGGGGATGCCCATGGTGGCTGGGGGTGGGTGGGAGACATGAGTGGGGCCTGGTGGGGGATGCCCATGGTGGCTGGGGGGTGGGGGTGGTGGGAGACATGGGTGGGGCCTGGTGGAGGCTGCCCCTGCACTGCTGGGGGGTGGGGGTGGTGGGAGACATGAGTGGGGGCCTGGTGGAGGGTGCTCCACACTGCTAGGGGGTGGGGGTGGTGGGAGACATGAGTGGGGGCCTGGTGGAGGGTGCCCACACTGCTGGGGGGTGGGGGTGCAGGGGGACATGAGTGGGGGCCTGGTGGAGGGTGCCCATGGTGGCTGGGGGGTGGGGTGGTGGGAGACATGAGTGGGGGCCTGGTGGAGGGTGCCCATGGTGGCTGGGGGGTGGGGGTGGTGGGAGACATGAGTGGGGGCCTGGTGGAGGGTGCCCATGGTGGCTGGGGGGTGGGGTGGTGGGGAGACATGAGTGGGGGCCTGGTGGGGGATGCCCATGGTGGCTGGGGGGGTGGGTGGTGGGAGACATGGGTGGGGGCCTGGTGGAGGCTGCCCCTGCACTGCTGGGGGGTGGGGGTGGTGGGAGACATGAGTGGGGGCCTGGTGGAGGGTGCCCATGGTGGCTGGGGGTGGTGGGAGACATGAGTGGGGGCCTGGTGGAGGGTGCCCATGGTGGCTGGGGGGTGGGGGTGGTGGGAGACATGAGTGGGGCCTGGTGGGGGATGCCCATGGTGGCTGGGGGGTGGGGGTGGGTGGGAGACATGAGTGGGGGCCTGGTGGGGGATGCCCATGGTGGCTGGGGGGTGGGGGTGGGTGGGAGACATGAGTGGAGGCCTGGTGGAGGGTGCCCATGGTGGCTGGGGGTGGGTGGGAGACATGAGTGGGGGCCTGGTGGGGGATGCCATGGTGGCTGGGGGGTGGGGGTGGGTGGGAGACATGAGTGGAGGCCTGGTGGAGGGTGCCCATGGTGGCTGGGGGGGTGGGGGTTGGTGGGAGACATGAGTGGGGGCCTGGTGGGGGATTCCCATGGTGGCTGGGGGGTGGGGGTGGTGGGAGACATGGGTGGGGCCTGGTGGAGGCTGCCCCTGCACTGCTGGGGGGTGGGGGTGGTGGGAGACATGAGTGGGGCCTGGTGGAGGGTGCTCCACACTGCTGGGGGGTGGGGGTGGTGGGAGACATGAGTGGGGGCCTGGTGGAGGGTGCCCATGGTGGCTGAGGGGTGGGGGTGGGTGGGAGACATGAGTGGGGGCCTGGTGGGGGATGCCCATGGTGGCTGGGGGGTGGGGGTGGTGGGAGACATGGGTGGGGGCCTGGTGGAGGCTGCCCCTGCACTGCTGGGGGGTGGGGGGTGGTGGGAGACATGAGTGGGGGCCTGGTGGAGGGTGCCCCACACTGCTGGGGGGTGGGGGTGCAGGGGGACATGAGTGGGGGCCTGGTGGTGCTGCCCCTGACTGCTGGGGGGTGGGGGTGCTGGGAGACATGAGTGGAGGCCTGGTGGAGGGTGCCCATGGTGGCTGGGGGTGGGTGGGAGACATGAGTGGGGCCTGGTGGGGGATGCCCATGGTGGCTGGGGGGTGGGGGTGGTGGGAGACATGGGTGGGGGCCTGGTGGAGGCTGCCCCTGCACTGCTGGGGGTGGGGGTGGGAGACATGGGTGGGGGCCTGGTGGAGGCTGCCCCTGCACTGCTGGGGGTTGGGGGTGGGTGGGAGACATGAGTGGGGGCCTGGTGGGGATGCCCATGGTGGCTGGGGGGTGGGGGTGCTGGGAGACATGAGTGGGGCCTGGTGGGAGATGCCCATGGTGGCTGGGGGGTGGGTGGGAGACATGAGTGGGGGCCTGGTGGAGGGTGCCCATGGTGGCTGGGGGGTGGGGGTGGTGGGAGACATGAGTGGGGGCCTGGTGGGGGATGCCCATGGTGGCTGGGGGGTGGGAGACATGAGTTGGACATGAGTGGGGGGCCTGGTGGAGGGTGCCCCACACTGCTGGGGGTGTGGGGGTGGTGGGAGACATGAGTGGGGGCCTGGTGGGGGATGCCCATGGTGGCTGGGGGGTGGGGGTGGGTGGGAGACATGAGTGGGGGCCTGGTGGGGATGCCCATGGTGGCTGGGGTGCTCGGAGACATGAGTGGGGGCCTGTTGGAGGCTGCCCCTGCACTGCTGGGGGTGGGGTGGTGGGAGACATGAGTGGGGCCTGGTGGAGGGTGCCCCTGCACTGCTGGGTGTGGTGGGGGTGTGGGAGACATGAGTGGGGGCCTGGTGGGGTGCCCCTGGATGCTGGGGGGTGGGGGTGATAGGGCCATGAGTGGGGGCCTGGTGGAGGGTGCCCCACACTGCTGGGGGGTGGGGGTGGTGGGAGACATGGGTGGGGGCCTGGTGGAGGGTGCCCCTGGATGCTGGGGGGTGGGGGTGCAGGGGGACATGAGTGGGGGCCTGGTGGAGGGGTGCCCCTGCACTGCTGGGGGGTGGGGGTGGTGGGAGACATGAGTGGGGGCCTGGTGGAGGGTGCTCCACACTGCTGGGGGTGGGGGTGGTGGGAGACATGAGTGGGGCCTGGTGGAGGGTGCCCTGGATGCTGGGGGGTGGGGGTGCAGGGGGACATGAGTGGGGGCCTGGTGGTGCTGCCCCTGCACTGCTGGGGGGTGGGGGTGCTGGGAGACATGAGTGGGGGCCTGGTGGAGGGTGCCCATGGTGGCTGGGGGGTGGGGGCGGTGGAGACATGAGTGGGGGCCTGGTGGGGGATGCCATGGTGGCTGGGGGGTGGGGGTGGGAGGGAGACATGAGTGGGGGCCTGGTGGGGGATGCCCATGGTGGCTGGGGGGTGGGGGTGGGTGGGAGACATGAGTGGAGGCCTGGTGGAGGGTGCCATGGTGGCTGGGGGGTGGGGGTGGGTGGGAGACATGAGTGGGGGCCTGGTGGGGGATGCCCATGGTGTCTGGGGGGTGGGGGTGGTGGGAGACATGGGTGGGGGCCTGGTGGAGGCTACCCCTGCACTGCTGGGGGGTGGGGGTGGTGGGAGACATGGGTGGGGGACTGGTGGAGGCTGCCCCTGCACTGCTGGGGGGTG